>NW_007727982.1:96600-131243 GCF_000696425.1 Galeopterus variegatus
TTTTTTTTTTTTTTTTTTTTTTTTTTTCTTTAGCAATTAAACAACTTAGAGAAACTATACAGTGTGGTTTCACAATTAAAATAAAGCAGTCATATTATATCCAGGGTTGTATAGAATTTCACTTGTGCGGAATTTTACTTGGTATTTAGTCATTACAGTCAAATAGTATCATTATCTTTCAATTACAGAAATCAATTTTAGTTCATTAGCAAAATAAAATGCTTGCAGAAGGTCCACACAAATTCTTCAAAGCTGCAATCTTCTAAATGTCAGAATTGAAATACATCTCATAAAAAAACAAAATGTGACAAAAGTACTTGAGGTTAAACCACAGCTGTGCAAGATTCACTGCCCTGAATAATTGTAGATCTGCTAAAAAAGCATAATTCAAAGTCTGTAAAGGAAAATATGCACCATTGCCAACTAATAACTGCCATTTTCCCCTATTTCTTGGATTTTGCAGCTTTTCTAAGAGAGATTTGGGCCATAGGATATTGTGACACAAATAAAGTATAGAGGGAAAACTAGACTAATGTTTAAGCCTTGCAAGAGAATTAACTATGTATAGGCAAAAACAATGGCCCAAACAATATAGCTATTAGCGATAATGGCAATCTTATCAGGCTTTCTGATCTGAGAGACTTCATTGCTATTCAGACAAACCCCAGCCAGCTAAATAGAGCTGTAGGCAAAGGAGTAGCAACGTTATCATGTCTTAAGTTAATGCTAATATCCTCTTAATAAAACTGTGTTGGTGTATTTTGGAAGAAGTTATTTACAAAATATATTTAAAGTTGTTGCTAGTGTTAAATTTTTTAAATATGTAAACCAAAAATATGGCCCTGGTTTTCCAACATACTTTTAATTGTACTTCTTTCTGAAAAAGGAAGTGGTGGTCTGCACATACTATGATGTAGCCACATTAACATTATAACTAGTGATGCTCATGGTATAAATCAGGTTTGCAATAAAGAGAATTTTTTCCTACTGATATGATCAGAAATTTAAAACCAGAAAAGATGAAGCATTTTAAATTGTGCTTTTATACATAAACCCTTTTCAGTATGAATACACTCCTCATAAATTTGGTTATGCAACTTAAATAATAGGTAATCTCATTCTTCTTTATGATTATTTGGTTCATGGGGCACAATACCTGGAATTCTCTATTACTAGAAATTCAAGAAGTTTATCTTTTTTTAAAATTTTTTACTGAAACATATCGATTATATATATTTATGGGATACAGAGTTATATTTCAATATATGTATATAATGCGTATCAATCTATTGAGGATAATTAGCCTATTAATCATTGCAAAACTTAATCATTTCTTTGTGAAGTGAACATTTGATCTCCTTTCTTCTAGTCATTTGGTTATATGCACTAACATATTATTAATTATAGATTTCTGGATCAACTGTACACCAACAGGGCTTATTTTTTCTATCTTGCTGTACTTTTGTGCCCTTTAATCAACCATTTGCTAACCCTACTCCTCCTTTCCCTTCCCCCCCTCTGGTAAACATAGTTCTTCTCTCTCCTTTTAACAGCTCATCATCATTATAATTATTTAGAGGTTTTTATTTGTTTGCTTGTTTTGTTTTACTCTCTTTTTTTAAGCTACCACATATGAGTGAAAATATATGGTATTTCTCTTTCTGTGCCTGGCTTATTTCACTCAATATAATTTCCTCCAAGCTCATCCGTGTTGCTGAGAATGGCAGAATTTCATTCTTTTTTATGGCTTAGTAATATTCCATTGTGTATATATACCACATTTTCTTTGCCCAGTCAGCTATCAATGGACATTAGATTGGTTCCATATCTTGGCTATTGTGAACAGAGCTGCAATAAATGTGGGGGCTTAGGTATCCTTTCTTAGTAATATTCCATTGTGTATATATACCACATTTTCTTTGCCCAGTCATCTATCAATGGACATTAGATCGGTTCCATATCTTGGCTATTGTGAACAGAGCTGCAATAAATGTGGGGGCTTAGGTATCCTTTCAACATGATGATTTCCATTCCTTTGGGTATATACCCAGTAGTGAGATTGCTGGGTCACATGGTAGATCTATCTGTAGTTGAGAAACATCCATACTGTTTTCCATAATGGCTGTACTAATTTACAGTTCCATGAGAAGTTTATCTTATTAACCAGTTTGCTAATATAATAGAAAGATTAGGAAGATCTTTTTACATCATACTGGATGAAGGGCAGTGTTAGGCAGAAGGCCTGGACAGTAAGTAAAGCAGGCAAGCAAGTAAATAGGAATTAGTGGTGCAATGAGAGTTGTCAGATAAACATGAGTGAAAGCCAGGGAAGAAGTCAAGAGGACAGAAGTAGATGAAGCCTAATAAACAAGAGTCCTAAGAAAAATTGAAGACTGGCCCAGAGAGTAAACTCCAGGGGCAGAAATTAAATACCTATGTCTAATGAGAGGGAAGAACAGACTGGTAATTGTGAGATTCTCAGTGAGTAAACACTGAAACAACTCTGGACCCAGCAATTGGGCCTTCAACAAGAACTGTGCATGATTTAAAAGACTGAGCACTGAGGATCACCCAGGGTTATGCCTGCTTCTGTAGGACTGGAGGTATCCTCCTTTAAAAGACAACTTGAGTGAGCCCCAGGAAAGTTTGCTGCTGCACAGTCTAGCAGACAGAGGAAGGCCAGAGCTCAATAGCAGCAGAATATGTCAGTGAAAAGCAAACTGATGGCAGTTAAGGCACAAAGCTGACTCTGGGATGATCTGTGCTTGGGAGTACTGTTGGGGAAGGGCTTCCTCCTGGTTTGTATAATCTCTAAAATTCTTTAACAGTCCCGGAAAGTGGTTGGTCCTTCAAGTATGCAGTACTGTCCTCTGTGGCCAATCTGGGGTGTAGAGGCTTGAGCCAGTCCTAAATTAACCTAGCAAGGGAAAAGCTTTGTGACCATCCATGCATGCAGAGTCTGGGGATTGTTTTATCCCAACTACATAAATACTGTATTGTGTTGCTGCCTTTTCTGTTTTAAAGATACCACTACTGAAGGTAACTGTCACATGTACAGATGAAGCTGAAAATCCCATTGCACAACTGTTAATCTATTTTGCATTTTTACCTGCAAAGCTCATCATTTGGATTATATTTACCACAAACGGCTTCATACAAAAAACCTAGTATTGTTTATACTCTTGATCTTATACTTCATTCCATAAATAAGTCTACGTTGTTAGGGAAGCTGGTGGTCAAATTGTCCTGAGTGTTGCTATTATTTCTTAGAAATTTTCAGCAATACCCTGTTGTTTCCTGATATGTTTCCCAGTGTTGCCCAGCATTCTTCACGTATATTCATCTTCTACAAAGAAAACAGAACTAAGGAAAATACTTAAGATATTTATGTTCTCTCAATCTAGCTTAGAGATAAAGGAAAAAATTTCAACCCTGGGGTTTAGAAAACACCCTAGTGACTATGAATAAAGCCGTCCATCAATAAAAACTTTGAGTGAAAAAATAACAGGCTAGCTTGAATAGCTTAGATACTTCGTTTAAAGGCAAGAGCCCAGAAAAGATAACTTCTTTTTAAATTATTCTAATTTTTAATTTCTCAAATGACACATTTATGCATTTGCATCAAAATGCAAACATTACAAAAAACTCTAAAGTCTCAATTGATTATCACCGTAATCCAAGCCCAAATCAGCTCCCAAGAGGTAAGCACTGTTACCAATTACTAGTGTATTCTTCTAAACTATTTCCTATGCACTTATACAGATATATATAGAATAAGTGCATAGTTGCTTCTGTATATATAATTAGTGCATCAGAATATAGTATTATTTGTTTGGTTTTATGTGAAAAGAGAGAAAAGATCTTATAATCCTAGAATTGCACTCTAAATCCTAGAGTTTAATTATTTTGGAAAAAATGAAACACTTTCTTGGAACTACTGGCCTGGAAGCTAGCACTGAATTTTGCTTCTGAAATAGTGTATTAGTGGGGCCTCTCCTGCCTAAGGAGGAAAAATCTACTTTAACATCCCTATCATGTCCTTTGCAGCCAACCAACAGACAACATACATTTAGCTTCAGGCTCATCTATAAAACAGCAATGTTATTCACACACAGAATCCATTCTAAAATTTATACCTGATTAATCTCAAAGCAAATTTGTGGATCACATACCATTTTTGTCCAGCAAACCCACTTTACTTGTCTTTTATTGTCATTGATTGTTAAATTTGCAATACACACACACAGAGACACACACACATATTTATGCACACACACACATTCATACACACAGCCATAGAATTAAACCCTACACTGTTCTTCCCTTAGGGGGAGAAAAGGAAAGAAAAACAGGAAAGTCAATATTCAATATTTGCTGTGGTTACTTAAGTATATTATATGAGTTTATATATATGTTTCCCCTTGGAGGTTACTTAACAGAGGATGGGTTTACATAAAGTTTAAATAAATGGTCAGTCACTCGAAAACTTCCAGATACTTAACTTTTTTTAAACTCTGATAGTTGGAGGCTGTTTGGTTTGAAATGAAAAGGTTTAAACAAATGCTTGGAATGTATACTGGATGGCAGTATTTAGCAATCTTGTTTTCTCTACATAATGTAACACACTAATGGACTACATTTTTCTTTGCTTTCTGCCGTTAACTTTGAAAATAAGCAAGTTACTGTCCAAATCAGAGCCAAAAACACCACAGGGTTTCTGGCTGCGAAGGGACACTGCATGCACAAATGTGGGAAAGGAAAAAGTTGATAAACAGCCAGTTGGGAAGTGTGAAGAGATTATTTTTATTTCACGGTGTTTTCAGTGTGCAGTATCTCAGATGTTCAAAAATATATCACTGTGCCTGAAAGTTTACAATCCCCATAGTAGATATTATCCAATGTAGTAGAATATGAAATACTTATAATGGGGACACTCTCCCTCAGTCTCTCCCTCTCTTTCACTCTCTCTCCTCCAAATCTAGTAAGATTAAAATGCAGCTTCACAGAAGTCAAGCTTAGGTACATTGGGATTTTAATGAATGGATCCATGAGAAGCAGTTCCTAAAAAAGTAAAACAGATGCTGCCTTTCTGCTGCTGTTCTCTCTTCCTGGTTATTTTTATTTCTTTCCCAGTCAAAAGAGTCTGGTACTTTAGGATGATTTTCCTTTGCTAACCATCTTCTTTCCAACATCAAACACCAAAGTATTATATTCAGACCTCAAGGTTTACAATGATAGTGTCTGAACAAAACGGGGGGGAAAAATCCTTGAACATTTTACAATCTGCTTTCCATTGTCAATTCTGTCGAATAAAAAATATATACATAAATACACACACACAAACAGGCACACATAGACAACTCTAGGTCTCTGAAATAATAGAAATTAATTATCTGACCAACATGCCAACCTGCAACATCTTTGCAAGACTGCTAGTGTGTGATCCACATTTTCTTCTATGTGAAACATTACCTGCATTAGTCTTGCTCATTAGTTCATTACTGTCATTGTCATTGTCTCTGGATATTTTATTTATCATTATCTTGACTGTTTTATTAGTATTTATAGACCGTGCTAGTTTTATAGCACAGGAAACATTTGAAATTAAATAAAGCAAGATTGTTATAGTCTTATTTAATTAACAAAGGTGTGCTGCTTGGGAGCATAAATGGGAAGTTTATTTGTTATGCTAGTTTTATAGCACAGGAAACATTTGAAATTAAATAAAGCAAGATTGTAATAGTCTTATTTAATTAACAAAGGTGTGCTGCTTGGGAGCATAAATGGGAAGTTTATTTGTTTTGCAAAATAAATGCCACAATAATGTAAAAAAAATTAAATTCTCTTTATAAAAGACAGACTACAGACTATATTCCTCTGACGTCCTGGAATAAAGGAGAATAAAAATATAATCAATTGACCCTTGTATAATCATGATTATAAATTGTGTTTTTTAATGTTTCCAATATTTTGTATATATCCACCCCCCCACACAAATAAAAGTAATTTTAACTTAAGCCAAGAAATGATCACATACGAACTCAAAAGTATTCATATCTATAGAATGTTTTTTTCTGTTAATAAGCAATGAATTTGTTGAGTGAATACTATGAAAGGCAGAGATATTGTGAAGCTAGGAAACAATTTAAAATCCCCTTTTAATCATAATGAGTGGCAATTGCATGGGTAACTCCCCTAGGTATTCCATGCCCATTCATTAGTTGAAAAACAAGAAAACCCAGGATAAGTCTTGTTTTTAGACCCTTCATCCAAAAGAAACCAAAGCAAATTACAATATTCCCAATTTAATTTTGGAAGCTAGTCAACCCTCTGTTTAAACTTCTGAAATAATATTGGTAAAATAGTCATAATCACAGACTCCTATCTGTTAGCTTTCCAAAGACATGTGGTTCTTCTATTCCTATCCAAAGAAGGGGCTTATTTCTAGTAAATAAACTATTTCATGCGAAAAAGTAAAAATAATTTCATAAGGATGAGAATAATGCTTCTAAGGAGAAGAAAAAGAAAAAGAGTGTGCTTATTTCTTGTTTTAAGGTAGTCTCTATTTTTGTTAGAAATTTCTTATCAAAAACAAGGAAATAACCTGTTTTTAAGATATTGACAGAGCAGCTTCTGAAGGATAGTGATATTTGACAACTATGAAATAAAAAAACATAGTGATGTCTCCTTTAGTAACTTTTGAAGGTTGGTGAACTCAAACTTCAGAAAGGAGAGGGACTCGGCAACACCAAGAGAAGTGCAGGATTTAGAGAAAACTCTTAGCCAAAAATTCCTGCCAAATTTCTGACTTAGTTTTACTGAATAAATAAATGTATTGGTGGAGTAAGGGGTTGGGAATTAAGGCTTTCTTCCTGAATCTGCCTAGTTTAGGAATAAGCAGTAAATGTACTCCCACTAAGTGTTAGAAAATGATACACATTTGGGGGCCTCAACTTTTTCAGGAAATGGTTCTATACATAGATAGCCACCCCCAACTGCATCTCCTTCATGACCTCCTTCTGGATACTCTTAGAGCTTTCCTGACTATAAAACTAATTCCACAGTTCATCAAGAAGTTTAATATAGAATTATCATACAACCCGGCATTTTCACTCCTAGTATATACCCCATAATTGAAAACAGGTTTTCAAACAAAACTTGTACATGAATATTCATAACAGCACTATGCTAAAGCACCAAATGTAGAAACAACCCAAATGTCCATCAGCAGATGAATAGATAAACAAAATGTGGTAGAGCCATACAATGGAATATTACTCATCTGTGAAAAGCGATAAAGTCTTGATGCATGAATGAATCCTGAAAACATTATGCTGAGGGAAAGAAGTCAGACACAGAAGGCCACAAATCGTATGATCGTATTTATATGAAAAACACAGAATAGGCAAATCCGTAGAGACAGACAGTTTATGGGTTGCCAGGGAGTGAGGCGAAGTGGGAATGGGGACTGATTGCTTCATGGGTATGAGGTTTTCTTTGGGGGGAATGAAAATATTCTGTAACCATATTGGGGTTGATGGTTGCACATTACGAATGCACTAAAAATCATCAGGTCGTATACCTTAAAATGGTTAAAATGGTGAATTTTATAATATGTAAATTTTACCACAACTTTAAAATAAGCAAAAAAAACTAATTCCAGCCCTTGTGGCCCAAGAAAGCTTCAGGGTTGATGTGCCTGGCTCAGGTAAACTCGGGACCCTGGCAGCTGAGACCTGCAGCAATACTAAGTTCAATACTAAGAGGTGTTTTTAAGATGGATCAAGTTCCCACAGCAGTGCCTCAAGCTGACTCTTTTAAAATGTGGCAGTTGTGGCCCTAAAGATAAAAATCCTGATAAGTTGACTTTTATTAGTCATTTTATCAGTAGGCATTTTCAAGAAACCTAGATTTTAATATATCCTTCTTTCCATGTTCAGGACTTTCCAGCTTTTAGCTCTTGCTTGGGCCATTAAAGAGATTTTACAGAAGAAATGATGAATTGGCTTCCTTTTGGGATAACCGTACATCCAGCTTCCTGAAGGACTTCCAGTTTACACCTATTGATTTAGTGTAATTATTAATAGTGTCTCTATCACTCTCAAAAATGTCCTAGTCTGGATGATAAATTATTAGGTCTCCCTACTTCAAGGGGACCACTGTTAAGCTTCCCTATCTGATCTATCCAACAGGAATGGACTTCCAGTTTACACCTATTGATTTAGTGTAATTATTAATAGTGTCTCTATCACTCTCAAAAATGTCCTAGTCTGGATGATAAATTATAAGGTCTCCCTACTTCAAGGGGACCACTGTTAAGCTTCCCTATCTGATCTATCCAACAGGAATCTTATCTGTGCCAGCTTTGATCCAGTTCTCTGACAAGCTACATGTGATTTGTCTTAATACGTGCATTTTGCTTGCCAAGGCATACATAGCGTGTTTGGACACATGGTCTTGTTTTATGATCTTTTGCTCTTATTTATTCCTCTTACCCTATGGCAGAGCGAATCATTTGTGGCACACAAAATGGCATGTTGGATGATGAGATGGCATATCAGATGATACCACAGCAGACTTTTCTATAGGACATGCTTTTAAAAATAGATCAATGCAAAAAAAGGCAACGTCTTAAACTTAATTTGGGTAGACCTGGTGTTCTTGAGTGGTAGCGTGTGAAGTAAATCTGAGTGAAATTTCACTCATGTCTATTTTCTGGGATCGAACACTAAAGATAATTTCATAGTTAGCTCCCTATACTTATGAACATTCCCCTAGGTAAAAAGTAAGCATCCCTTTTTGTTAAAATCTACACAGCCTCAGAACCTATCTTCATACAAGATGAGATCAGAGAAGTAAGTGAGCTAAGAAGACTGAAATGGGCTGAGAGATTTTCAACCTGGATTGCCATAGAACACATCAAATTTAATATATTCCTCTTAAATAGCCCTGTCTGCCTTTTAGCTCTTTATCTAGAAATTTCTTACTTGTAGAAATATAGTGGGGTAACTGTGGCATACTTCAGTATCTGATCATCTCACAGTCATCCTAGGCAAAAATTAAGTAGGCAATACTGGGCTCCTTTGAGAGCTCACAAAGGCCATCTTAAGAAAAGGGGTATTTACTGTGGGATTACAGGACTAGGTAGTCTTTGTTACTGCCCTCCTGTGCTTATTCGAACATATGCTTCCTCAAAACTCTGGTTCCCTTATGGCGCGCCATGGTGCCAACTTTACACCACTGCATCCTTTCAATTTCAGCTCCTACTTCTTTCCATTAATTTAGTTCCAAAAACTAAAAGGGAGACTCTAACTGGCCCAACTCATCCTATTGTGTCTGCAGAACAGCTGCCCTCCTTTCAGATCCATCACCCCTCTCCCATCCTCCAACCAAGATCAACTGTTTTGACCAGAGAAGAAAGGCTGGCCATGTAGTACAGTTAAAATCCCCAACACCTCCCTGTCAGCAAAGGTTTTAAGCAAGGTTGTCTCCTTCAGACTAGGAGAATTGGTATGCCGAGCTGGGACAGTTCTTTTGCACACATATATTCCTCTCACTTATTTCAGGCGATCTCCATAAAAAACTAGCTCCATGAAACTGCCCGAACTCCATTCCAGCTGCAACTACCCTGAACTCCATTCTCATTAACTCTGATTCTTAACTAGATATTAAATATATGCAAAATGAGCTATTAATTGATGACAACCAGATGCTACTCCCAGGAGACTGCAGTTAAATTAGTGATTTCTCAGTCTAGATTGAAAACCTCTCAGTCTTCTCAGCCCACTTACTTCTCTGATCTCATCTTGTGTAAAGATATGTTCTGAGACTATGTGTAGGTTAAAAAATAAAAATTTTAAAAAGATGACTAATTTTTAGCTAAATGTTCATAAGTATAAGGAGCTAACTATCATCTATAGCACTCCACCCCAGAAAATAGATACGAGTGAAATTTCACCCAGATGAACTTCAGACACTACCATGGCAACAGCTAATGGCAATATAGTGAGAATTTATCCATACCATTAAAGTATTTAGGAACAGGACCTTCAGCCAAGTACCTCCCCCGCCACCAATTACAACGTATTTCTATTTACTTGATGACTTCAGGATTTTCTTAGTTTTCCATTTAATTCAAATCAATAACCAATCAAAACACGTTTTGGTTTATGTTTATGTTTCTATAACACTGTGTCAAAGCACAAAGTTCATGCAATAAAGTCTGATTTTTGAAAGGATTTTTTAAAATAGTAAACACAAAATTGCATTTGAAAATCCTTTCTGCATAAATAAAGGCCACCCAGCAGAGGATAAAACATAATGTAGATCTGTGGTCTTTGCTGCACAGCTTGCAAAGCAGTTTCTACAAAACATCACTCTCTCCCACAAATAAACTAATTCATAACTATTAAAAAGCAACAATGGCCAAGGTGGAGCTGCTAGAGCTCAGGGGAGGAGCAGGAGAGTTCATGAAGGCAAGAGAAGCCACGATGACAGAAAGAAAGGACTGCTCCAACCATTTCAAATCCCGGCCTCTTCCAGGCTTGAATTGCTGAGCACACAGAGCAAGAGCTGGCAGAAGCCACAGCTGCGCTCTCTGTATGAAGTTGCTTGGAGGATGCAGAGGAGAAGAGGGCCTTGGTGGCCCCTAGGCCAGCAAGACCACTAATAAGGTTCCTGTGGACCCACATAGATGTGAGGAGCCACAACAACTGAAAAGAAGTAGACACTCAGAAGCCAGTGAGTCATCGCAAGGGACTAGCTCACAGCCCATCCCATTGGGGTTTGGGGGGTGGGGGAGATGAGCCACTAGAAGAAGATTGGGGCACATCATGGACATCTGATCTACCTCCCAATCAGCGCAGGACCACTCAGTGGAAGACTGGTCAGGAATACAGACCTGCAGTGGGGCTCAGTTTGCTGAAAAGACTCAGGCCCAGACCAGTGTTTCCACACAAACCAGGTGTACCAGACCTCACAAGACCCGGAAGTCAACAATTAAAACCTGAGCTACACAAAAAACATTCCCCAGGGTATCAGCAGCAAAACAGCAATTTAGCTCAACTACATGGCTCAAGTGCTGGTCCCACAGGAAGTTCCTCCATTTTAGAAGTAAGCAAAGGACAATAAATTAGTTCCAGTGAAGAGTTTAAATGGTGGGAATAGCAAAAAATCCAACATAGAACTGAAAGAAAAAGCAAAATACCCACAGATCAGAGACAAACTTTGATATTAACTAGTAAAGGTCTAATACCGCCAAAGAACACCTATAACACCTAGAAGGACTGGAAGCCCCCTGGGCTCCCAAGTAGGGAGCAGAGAGAGCTGGGGGCCTCAGCCACGCCCCACACACACACAACCACAACTAACCCAGTGATGACTACCGAGTCATGGCAGGAAGTGTCCCCGTCTCCAGTGCAGGAATGAGGGGTGCCACTGGCTTCAACCATGCCCCCCTTCTTCTTCCTTCTCCCACCCTATTTCCTTTCCCTTTCTTCTCTCCCCCTCCCTGCCAACTGCTCTGCAACATCTTAGAATGTAAAAAAATAATATTAATAAATAAATAAAGTTTAAAAAACTTTCTTATCTGTCTGGTCCCCTAAGCAGGCCTGTGGAATTCTCCCACTTGTCTGTGTAGGGATTGGGCCAGCAGCCAAGGTTCAGGAGAGAGACGTGTAATAGACACAGGGAGGCATCGGAGCAAGGTGGAGGATATGCCTGTCATTACAGAGTTGCATGTTTTGGCTATCTTTTTTTCTCTTCCTATGTTCCCAGTAAACATCATTTTGGAAGATGAAGGTCTGGGAAACAGGAGAGGAAATGGAAGATATCAGGATAAGGAAAGGCAGGCGAAGCAGATTAACAGCCTGACAGCCCAGAAGGTGGGGTTTTCCCTTTTCTCAGAAGCAAAAAATGTCCTCTCAAAGAAATTAAACGACTTCATATATATATTTAATTTATTAACACTTGAAAAAAAACAGTGATTCTGTGCAGAAGATACTGTTTTCAGGCATGGGCTGTGTGAACAATCCTCAAGCTTATAATAAATTACATTCCTGAAACATGAGCTGTTGGTTGAAATGATATGACTGAATCTAGATTTTTTTCAGTGGAAGTAATAAAGGGGCCAAAGTGTTGCTCTTGCCTACAGCCTGACATTAAACATTTTGTAGACAAGGCAGAAAAAAGCTATTCAATTCCCTCAAAAATATGTCTGTTTTGGACATGTACAGATTAAAATCTTCTAAAGTATATTGAAATTCAACAGCACCAAGTGTGAATCCCAGCTCTCTTATTTTTAGCTGTGTGACTTTAGGCAAGTTATCCTCTCAGACTCAGTTTCCTTGTCTATAAAAATGAGATAATGACAGCTATATCATGGGGTACTGTAATAGCTAAATTAGATAATCTATGTAGAGCACTTAGCAATGCCTAGCAAAGCATATACAATCGATGAAGGTTACTTACTGTTCGTATTATCATGGTAGCTATTTTCTCCTTTTATAGTTTTAAATTTTTTAGTCTTGAATGTGGTAATCTCTCTAGTTATTTAGGTTTTCTTTATTCGTTGTGGTAAAATATGCATAGTATAAAATTTATCACATTTCAGTATACAATTCTGTGACATTATTTACAATGTTGTATAGCCATCACAGTCTCTATCTCCAGAACTTTTTTTTTTCTTTTTATTTGGCAGCTTACTGGTACAGGCATAGAACCCTGGACCTTGGTGTAATCAGCAGTGCATTCTAGCCAGCTAAGCTAACCAGCCAGCCCTTCCAGAACTTTTTTTTTCATCTCAAACAGAAATTCTTTACCCTTTAAGCAGGAACTCCTGATTCCACACTCTCCTTGGCCCCCAGTAACTTCTATTTTGTGTCTCTATGAATTTGCTTATTTTAGATACCTCATGTAAGTAGAATCATACAATATTTGTCTTTTTGTATCTAGCTTATTTCAACTGGCATAATGTTTTCCAGGTTCATCCATGTTGTGGCATGTATCAGAATTTTATTCCTCTTTATAGCTAAATAGTATTCCACTGTATGTATACACCACATTTTGTTTATTCATCTCTTGATGGAAACTTTGGTTTTTTCCACTTTTTGGCTGTTGCAAATAATGCTGCTATGAACATTGGTACACTAGTATCTGTTTGAGTCTCTCTTTTCATTTTTTCCAGGTATAAAGAATGAAATTGCTGGATCATATGGTACTCTTATGTTCAGCTTCTTGAGGAACCACCAAAATGTTTTCTATAGAGACTGCACCATTTTACATTCCTACCAACACATGCCGGTTCAGTTTTTTCCACATCCTTTTCAGGTCTTATTATTTTCTGTTTTTGGTAATAGCCATGCTAATGATGTAAAGTGATACCTCACTGTGGTTTTTATTTGCGTTTTCCTTATTGATTACTGATACTGAGCATCTTTTCATCTTGTTGTCGGCCATTTTGCATGTTATTTTTACAAAAGCCTATTCTAGTTCTTTGACCATTTTGTAATTAAATTGTTTTTAATTTCCATTTTGGGTTGTTCATTACAGGTGTAGAGAGATAGAGCTGATTTTTGCATGTTGCAGTTATATTCGAAAACTTTGTTGAATTCATTTATTATTGGCTCTAAAAGTTTTTTGCAGATTCTTATAGTGTTTTTTACATATAAGATGTCACCTGGGAACAGAGATCATTTTACTTCTTTCTTGCCCATTTGGATGCCTTCTATTTCTTTACTTGCCTAATTGCTCCAGCTAGAACTTCCAGTATTATGTTGAATAGAAGCATTGAAGACAGGCATCTTTGTTTTGTTCCTAATCTTAAGGGAAAAGACTTCAATCTGTCACTATTAAGAGTGATGTTAGCTTTGGGTTTTTCCACATATAACCTTTATCATGTTGTCTAAGATGGTCTTTATTTCTCCATCACTTTTGAAGTATGATTTCACTGGATACAGGACTCTAGGTTAGTGGTTTCTTTCTTTTAACACTTTAAATTTTTTTTTATACGGGCCGGCCCGGTGGCGCACTGCTACAGTGCGCCGCTTGGGAGCGCGGCGGTGCTCCCGCCGAGGGTTCGGATCCCACATACAGACCGGTTCCCGCTCACTGGCTGAGCGAGGTGCAGGCGCAACGCCGAGGGTTGCAATCCCGTTGCCGGTCCCAGTCCGGTACGGGCACGACACTGAGGGTTGCGATCCGTTGCCGGTCACGAAAAAAGACAAAAAGGAAAATAATAAATAAAAATAAAAAATAAAATTCTAGGTTGCGATCCGTTGCCGGACACGAAAAAAGACAAAAAGGAAAAAAAAATTTTTTTTTATAGAAACATATTGATTGTACATATTTATGGGGTACAGAGTAGTATTTCAATACATGTATGCAATGTGTGTTACCCCAGCTAAATGACGGGGGCCAAAATGGGGGTGGAAGGGATATTTGTAGAAACATATTGATTGTACATATTTATGGGGTACAGAGTAGTATTTCAATACATGCATGCAATGTGTGTTACCCCAGCTAAATGACGGGGGCCAAAATGGGGGTGGAAGGGATATTTGCTATATGCCAGTGATTATTCTAGTTTCTGGATGAATAAGGGTGGCACATTGGGATTGTTGGGAGCCAGAGGCATGATTCAAGCCAGGCACAGAAATGACTGAACCAAAACAATGTCAGGAATAACACAGGGGGGACCTGCCCAAGCTAGCCGTGTCCTCTGCACCAACCCCGCCAACTCAGTGAAAAAATTGGATCACTTTACTCAATCATCTAAAATTTCATTTAATGCAATCCAGTATAAATGTATAAATTGTCATTTCTTCACAATTTTATTTTAATTTAATCTAATCGAATCTTGATTCTTCCCTTTCTCCTCTCCTGCTGAAAACTGCCCTTTCCTGAGACTTCCTCATCTCAATAAATAGTTCCTCTGCCACTTCCCCAAAATTCTAGGTGTTGATTCCTTCTTTTTTCACTCCCTAAATTCAATCCATTGGCAAGTTCTAGCACCCCAACTTTAAAATACATTCTGAATCATTCCCCTTTTATCTCCATTATTTGCACCTTTGTCCTTTGAAGAGTCAGTATCAGCATGCCCAGCGAACCTGGGCCCCATCCCAGATGTACTGAATCACTCACAGGGTGGCAGGGAGGAGAGGCAGGCATCAATCCATGGTTTAACAGGCCCTCCAGGTGTTCTGATAACACTTCAGTTTGAGAACCACTGCTCCCCTCAAACCACCGTCATCCCTCTCACTGGAAATATCATAAGGGCCTTCACCTCCCTGATTCTACTCTCACTCCCCTACAATCCATTTTCCGCACAGCAGCAAAAGTAGTGTTTTTTTACTTAAAATTCTCCAGTGATTTCCTATGTCCATTCAACTAAAATCCATTTTCCTTACTCTGGCTTACACATCCCTACTTGAGCTGGCTACTTCCTGCTTTTCTAACCACATCTCTCTCCTTCATCTTTTATGATCTGGCAACACTGGTCTTCTCTTTCCTTTCCTTGAACATACCATGCTGGTTGTACCACAGGGACTTTGTACAAGTTCACTCCTCTGCTGGAATCAATCTCGTCATTCAGGTCTCAGCTTTAATGTTCCCTCCTCAAATGGTCTTCCCTCTGTGTTATTTAATTATCAGCTTCTGGGCATCGATAATTAGTCACTGTCAGATAGCCAACTTTCATCCTCTACTCATAGCTTTTTTATTTGTTAATTTGAGTGTTTATTATCTTTTACTAGAGTAGCCTAAGAGTCAGGATCTTGTCCATCGTGTTCACCCTTATTCACCCAGAAACTAGAACAATCATGGGCTTATAGAAAATGCTTAATAAAGATTTACTGAAATAACTAATTAATTGTAATAAAGCAGCAGAGGAAAGAATGCTTCCAACAATGTCAGGGATGAGTGAGTGTCAAGGGATTGGAGGAGGGGACGGGCCGGGGTCAGGTGCTTTATGTGTATTATCTCAATTACTCTTCCTCAAACTCTGCAAGAGGAGGATTCTCAACCCTCTTTATAAATGACGAAACTGAGACTCAAACAGGTTAGGTGGTTTGCCCAAGCTTTGCTGGAAGGAGGCAGAGTCTGAACTCAAGGCTATCTGATGCAAGTGTGATCATTTTTTTCATTTTACCACCCTCCTAAGTTCTTTCAGAAGAGAGCTGGTACCATCAAGAAAAGCAGCAGAACTTGATCATTGGGATCATTGCCCTGGTTAACCTTTTTTTTTTTTTTTACTCAGTCTCAAAGTCTATGTCCTCCTTACACTGTGTAGCCATTCTTTGCACAGTTACAGAAGTTAATAATCTTTTAGCAAAATATGGAAAAAACAAAAACAAATGTCAGGGTAATTGGAACATCTTCTTTGAGGAGTTTGTATCAAGTTACTCTGTTACTCTGAAAGGGGGAAGAGTAAGACAATGAATCAAAACTAAGCTTGGAGTCAGACCCATCGGGGTTCAAATCCCAGCTCCAGCTCTTACAAAGTACAAAAAGATTTCTACCTCTTTTTTCATATTTTATTTATTTTATTTTATTAATATTATTTTTTTACATTCTATGATGTTCTTGAAAAGCAGTTGGGAGGGAGGGGAAGAGGAAAAAGGGGAAGGAAATGTAGTGGAAGAATGAGGAAAGAGGAGGGGTGGGATTGAGGCCTCTGGCACCCCCCACATTCCCACAGGGGAGACCAGGGAGTTTTCAGCAGTGGCTTGGTCATTGCTGGGCTGGGTGCAGATGTCAGGGGGGTTGTGGCAAGTCCTCACCTCCCATCTCCCCAGCTCAGGAACCCACGGCCCTTCTTGTTGCAGCTTGGTGGTCATCACTAGGCTGGCTGCAGGTGTGGGGGGGACATGGCCGAGGCCTGAGGTCCCCCCTTCCATGGTTCGGGACAGCCAGAGGCACTTCCTGCAGTGGCTCGGTGGTCATCACTGGGGTGGTTGTGCTTGTTGGGGAGATGTGGCCAACGCCCAAGGCTCCCACCCTTGGGACTGGTTGTGGGTGTTGGGGGGCATGGCTGAGGCCCCCAGCCCTCCCCCCTTTCTGGTTTGGTAGCCCAGGGGACTTTTTGTCCTTCTACGTGTTATAGGTGTTCTTTGGTGAAAAGAGACCTTTACTAGTTAATATCAATCTTTGTCTCTAGTTGTTGGCACTTTGTTTTTTCTTTCAGTTCTGTGTTGGATTGTTTGCTGTTCCCACCTTATTAGTCAGTGTTCTCCAGAGAGATAGAATCAATAGGGTAAGTTATAATTATGTGAGAGGGATTTATTAAGGGAATTAGCTTATGCGACTGTGAAGAAAAGTTCCACAATTGATTGTCTATAAACTGTATGCTGGTAGTGTAGTTCAACCCAATTCCAAAGGGCTCAAAACCAGGGAAGCTGATGGTGTCCTTGATGTAAGTCCTGGAACCCAAAAGCTGAAGACTCTCGTGCTCTGATGTCCATGGACAGAAGAGAAGAATGTATCCCAGCTCCAGCAGATAGAGAGATTCACCTTTTTCTTCCATCTTTTATTCTCTCCAGGCCCCCAGCAGATTGGATGGTTCCCACCCACACTGAGGGTGGGTCTTTCCCACTCAGTCCAGTCAGACTCTCATACTAATCTCTGCTAGAAACACCCTCATGGACACATCTAAAAAAATAGCTTTATCAGGTTTCTCAGCATTCCTTCATCTAACCAAGATGACCGCTAGAATTAACCTTCACTAGTCCACCCCTTGTCAACTTGATATCCATATATTTTGTGTTGCTATAACAGAATACCTGAAACTGGGTAATTTATAAAAAACAGAGGTTTATTTGGCTTACAATTCTGGGACAGCTGCACCTGGCGTGGGCCTCAGGCTGCTTCTACTCATGGTGGAAAGTGGCAGGCAGCTGGTGGGTACAAGCAGATCACATGGCGAGAGGAAGCAAGAGAGAGATGGGGAGGTGCCAGGGTCTTTTAAACAACCAGTTCTCAAGGGAACTAATAGAGTGAGATCTCACTCAGGCCCCCCACCCCCAGGGAGAGCATTAATCCATTCATGAGGGATCCACCCCCATGACTCAAACATTTCCCTTCATAGCCACATTGGGGATCAGATTTCCACATGAGTTTTGGTGGGGACAACACATACAAACTCTATCATTCCACCCCTGGCCCCCCAAAACTCATGTCCCCCTCACATACAAAATACAATCATTCCATCCCAACAGTCCCAAAAGTCTTAGCTTGTTCCAACACCAACTTAAAAGGCCAAAGGCCAAAGTCTCATCTGAGACCAAAAGCAAAAGTCTTTCCAGCTATGAACCTGTAAAAGCAAAACCAAATTTATCTACTGCCAAGATACAATGGTGGGACAGACATTGGGTGCACATGCCCATTCCAAAAAGGGAGAAATAGACCAGAAGAAAGGAGAAATAGGCCCCAAACAAGTCCAAAACCCAGCAGGGCAGACATTTAGTCTTAAAGCTCCAAAATAATCTTCTTTGACTCCAAGTTCTGCATCCTGGGCACAATGGGGCATCTGGGCCCACAAAGCCTCAGGCAGCCTCACTTCCACAGCTCTGCCAGGTGCAGCCCACTGGGCTGCTTTGGTGCCTGCAGCTTTTCCAGGCTTGTGTTGAATGTTACCAGTGGCATTACAATTCTGGGGTCCTGGCAGCAGCCCCGCTGCATTGGCTCTACTAGACATTTCCCTGGTGGGGGCTCTCTGTGGGGAATCTGACCCCACATGTCTGCTCAGCATTGCTCTAGTAGATGGACTCTGTGGTAGCTCCGTCCCTGTGGCAGATCTCTACCTAGGCCCCCAGGCTTTTCCATACATCCTCTGGAATCTGGGTGGAGGCTGCCACACCTCCACTGCTCTCATGTCCTGCCAGCCTGCTGAATTAATATGAATGAACACAACCAGTTTATCTGCTTCACTCTTGCATTTTTCTATTGCTCTCCACTTCTCTACCACATGGCCAGGCTGCAAATTTTCCAAATCTTTATGCTCTATTTCCCTTTTAAATTCTGACTTTATGTCATGCCTTTTCTGCCATAAGTCAGCATAGGCTGTTGCAAGTAGACATGCAGTTTCCTTAATGCTCTGCTGCTTGGAAATTTCTTATGCCAAACATTCTGATTCACAGCTCTTAAGTCCACCTTCCACAAAGTCCAAGGGCATGGACACAATGCAACCAAGTTCTTTGCAATGGTATATCAAAGGTTATCTTTTGTCCAATTCCTGATAACTTCCTCATTTCTATCTGAGACCTCATCATCAGCATGGCCGTTACTGTCCACATTTCTATCAACATTCCGATCACAACCATTTAACCATTTCACTCTAAAATTTTCCAAACTTTCTCTCATCTTTTTGTCTTCTTCTAAGTCCTCCAGACTCCTCCAATCTTTGCCTATTATGCAGTTCCAAAGCTGCTTCCACATTTTCAGGCATTTGTATAGCAACACCCCACCCCACTCCTTGGTACCAATTTTCTATATTAGTCCATTTTGTGTTGCCATAACAGAGTACCAGAGACTGGTAATTTATAAAGAACAGAGGTTTATTTGGCTTACAATTCTGGGACAGCTGCATCTGGCATGGGCCTCAGGCTGTGGCAGAAAGCAGCAAACAGCCTGTGGGTACAAGCAAATCACCTGGCAAGAGGAAGCAAGAGAGAGAGAGGCGAGGTGCCAGGGTCTTTTAAACAACCAGCTCTCATGGGAACTAATAGAGTGAGATCTCACTCAGGCCCCCATCCCCAGGGAGAGCATTAATCCATTCATGAGGGATTCATCCCATGACTCAATAGCTCCCATCACTGCCACATTGGGGATCAGATTTCCACATGAGTTTTGGCAGGGACAACACATCCAAACTCTATCACCACCACTCAAACTCTGCACTGGAACTAATTTGTTGTCCTTTGCTTACTTCTAAAATGGGGGAATTTCCTCTGAGGACCAGTACTTGAGCTCTGTGGTTGAGCTAAATTGCTGCTTTGCTGCTGAATCCCTAGGGGAGGCTTTTTGTGCAGCTCAGTCTTTAATGGTTGACTTTATAGGTACTTCCAGTTCTAGTGAAATCCAGTGCACCTGGGTTGTGTAGACACACTGGTCTGGGCCTGAGTCTTTTCATCAAACTGCACCTCATGCAATTCTATATTCCTGACCAGTCTCCTCTGAGTGGTCCTATGCTGATCTGGGGGCAGATCAGCTGTCCTTGCTGTGCCCCAGTGTTCCCCCAGTGGGCCTGTCTCCCTGACCACCTATGCTCCAAACAATTCCCATGGGCCAAGGCATGCTCCTGTCCCTTGCGATGACTCTCTGGCCTCTGAGTGCCTCCTTTTTTTTCAGTTGTTATGGCTCCTTGGTCCTATGTGGGTCCACGAGAACCCTATTAGTGGTATTGCTGACCTGGGGTCCACCAAGGCCTTCTTCTTCCCTGACACCTCCAAACAACTTCATCTGAAAGGCACAGCTGTATCTTTTTGCCAGTTCCTGGTCCATGTGCTCAACAGCTTCAGCCTGGAATCGGCTGGGATTCAAAATGGTCAGAGGAGTTTTTTCTTTTTCTCATCATGGCTTCTCCCACCTTCGTGCACTCCGTATGTCTCTCCTCCTCTTCCTCTGAGCTCTAGCGGCCCCAGTTTGGTTGTCACTCCTTTTTTATAGTTGTAAATTGGTTGATTTGTGGGAGAGAGTGATGCTGGGGTGTGGAGTATGCATAAAGCAAATGTACTTCACAGGATCTGGTTTTCCAAAGCCTTGCTCTTTCAAATATTGACCTTGCAAAGGACAGGAGATTTTCCCCAGGCTATAGTATCTGTTGTAAGATAAAGAATTGTAACACAGCAAGGTTGCTGGCTCAAAGACAGACAGGTTACTGATTGATATGTAAAGATACTGGGAAATTGCTGTAAGGAGAGAGAATGTTTGCTAAAATCAAGCTTTTGTTGGT
Organism: Galeopterus variegatus; assembly: GCF_000696425.1. Lineage (NCBI taxonomy): Eukaryota > Metazoa > Chordata > Mammalia > Dermoptera > Cynocephalidae > Galeopterus > Galeopterus variegatus. The sequence continues at coordinate 117,545 of NW_007727982.1, forward strand.
GGATCAACTTAACTTCTTGCAAATTCCATCATGGAAGGTCACCTTGCTTTTCTTACTGAATGTTACCAGCTTCTATTGTTAAACTTATGAAACTGTACTTAGAAAAAACCCCACCTATATTCTCTTCCTGTAATTTCCTGGTCTGGAGAATAAATGCGGGAAGAAAACCCCAATTCATGGTTAATTTCCCAGATGGAAGGAATGTCTATATCTTGAGGGTTCAGGGAGATTAACCCCTTTTGGGGGCTTCTCACTGCTCAGAAGAGATGGGATTTGAGTAATCTTTGGCAGCTCCATCACCCAGGGGAAAAGGAGTGACAAATCCATGGGTGGCAAAGCAACACTGGGGACCATCTATTCCACCATCTTGACTTGAAGTCCTCTATCTCTTTTTTCAACCTGTTCAACTTTTAAAGCAAATTTCAATCTTTTGTTTTAACCTGTTCAACATCTTCTTCTCAGGGTTGCTGTTGGGACTAACTAAAATGGTGTGATAGGGAACTTCACACACAGTAGATGCACCCTGTTAAGTTGTACCTTGAAACTTTACAGAAGATTTGGAGTTCTCTGAAAAATATTTCATATATTGCATATGACAATATGAATGTAAATAAAAACAAAATAAAGAAAAAATTTACCTATAATCCTGTCACCTCAAAAAAAAAATTTCACCTTGTCATTTCCCTTTTATATACCTAGAATATTTTCACATAATGAAAATCCTAAAGTAGGTTCAATTTTGTAATTTCCTGACTTTTTGAAAACTCAGTTCAGAGATGTCTCCTTTTCTGCATCCCTTTTTAATTTTCCTCAAGCAGACAGAGATAAGTGATCAAGTTGCTGGTTTCCCCTGCCTTTGAAGCTGAAAGTCTTACTACCTTCTTGAACTGCAATCTTTACATTAGCAATTTCACCTTGCACTCTGATATTATGAATGTCATGCCTTTAAAATGCATAAACCAACTTTTGTTTGCACGACAGAGATAAGTGATCAAGTTGCTGGTCTCCCCTGCCTTTGAAGCTGAAAGTCTTACTACCTTCTTGAACTGCAATCTTTACATTAGCAATTTTATCTTGCACTCTGATATTATGAATGTCATGCCTTTAAAATGCATAAACCAACTTTTGTTTGCACTAAAAAGTCCTAGCCTTTGATCATTTCCTATCCTTTTGTCTCAAAAATAACTGCTCCAGGTTTTGACTTGTATAGTGGTCAACTCAAAAGCACACATCTATGTGTTTGATCATGAATCTACAAAATTAAAAGTCTTTGTTCTCATTGGAGCAAAAGCTGGTAACAAGGAGAGGAGAGACTACTGGAGGCAGATGGAAGTTGGACGGCACAGTAACTGGATGACAATTACCGTTTGGGAGACACCCTGAGTGGCATAAATTGTTAGAGTGCTTGTGGTCACTCTATGACATGGGTGTAGGAAGAGAAGCATTGTAAACCAATAGATTCTGAAAAGTAAATAGGGGAAAGTGACAGTCTCCAAGTTCACAATCTGTCCAAGCAGTACTAATTAAGTTCCTAATTTATGCCATGCAATGTGCTAAGTGCTGGGAATATAATGATGATCAAAAATAAATAAATCCATAAAACTGAAACCTAGACATGGTTCCTATCCCCATGAAATTTATAATCTGGTATAGGAAAAACAATGAATTAAATAAACACACAAATACACATAAATGTATTATTGAGATTATCGTTGGAAGAAATGTGCATAGTGTTATAAGATCATGAAATAATTGGACCTCGCTTGGATTTGGGCATCGAGGAAGGCTTCTCTGAGAAGAGAGCATTTGGACTGACACCTAAAAGCAGATGTTAACTGGGTAATTGTGTCTGAATTAGGGGTTGGAGGAACTGAGTGTACAGAGCATTCCAGACAGAGAGAGCAGCGTACACAAAGGCCCTGAGTCAAGAGGAATGAGCCCTGTTGACAAAACTGGCAGAAAACCAATATGACAGTGACCAAAATTGCTAAGAAGATGAGCAGGAGCACTATGCAAGTCAAGGTCAGAGTGTGTCTGAGTCAGTGACAGAGAGCTAACTCACAAAGCCTATTGAGGGGACTAAAGAAAGTAAATGAGATGATCCTGGTAAAGCACATAGTACAGTGCCTGGCACAAAAACAAAGCCATTTGTAAGTGTTGTTCTCTGTTATTGTTATCATCATTTCCATTGCCATGTCTACTGCCCATATCCAGGTTGAGTATCCTTTATCCAAAATGTTTGGGACCAGAAGTTTTTCAGATTTTGAATTTTGGGGGCTTTCTTAATATTTGTATCATACTTACCAGTTCAGCATCCCTAATCTGAAAATCCAAATCCAAAATTCTCCAATGAACATTTCCTTTGAGCATCATGTTGGTACACAAAATTTCAGGTTTTGGAGCATTTTAGATTTCAGATTTTCAGATTGGGGTACTCAACCTATATTAGCTTTTCCTCTTTTCTGCTACTATATGGAGTTGGGTCAGACCACACTACCATCCCTCACATGGATCATTGAATACCTCCTTTCAAATCCATTCTCTACACTGAATTCTTCCCTTCCTACATGAAAACATTCAATGACTTCATCTCTGGTTAGTTGTGTGTAATATTGGCTTTAGATATAATTCATTGTGTGCCAAGTTTGTAAGATTAAAAGCCAGATGTTATTTATACTGGTCAAAATTTATAGAAAATATGAGTCCAATGTCATTACCACCCATGAGAGTGGTGAAGATGGTTTAAATACTTTAAGTTTAAAATCCAAGGTTGAATTTACAATATATGGAAGACATAACAATTACAATTCCTTGAAGTTGATACAACAAGCATACAGAAAAGACATTGTTGGGAGGAAGGGGGGAGAGGTAGGAGAGAGGGAGGTTTCGGTAATGGGCCGCAATAACCAACCACATTGTATATTGACAAAATAAAATAATAAAATAAAAATAAAATATAAGGTGGAATTAAAATATTATCCAGAGTAATTAATTATAATCTTAACTAACAGTCAACCTGTCAGGTAGGATCTCCAAAATACCAAAAGGTGTATTGAGTGGGGAAGGTGAGACCACACCTGCTGGGTGGAAGATCTTCGGAGGGCAGTTGGAGTCTCTGCCACTTCAAAGTAACATAGCCTTTAGTAAAACCTCTCCAGAGCAAAGTTCCATGACAGTCTCAGCTCTCTGCTCCTGCCAACCAAGTCTGGACTCCAGCCCAAGTGTCTCCCTTTCTCCTTGATCCAGGACCCCAACTTCCTTTTCAACAGGGTAAGAAGTGAGGGTGGGAGGAGACAGGGAAGCAATACAATTCTGATTAAAGAGTCCCAAGCCTCCTCTTTTTATTTTCAACTTACTCCTGGCTAGCCACTGGTAAATACCTACTACAACCAAGGAATTTAAATAGAGGACTCTTCAAAACGAAGAGAAACACAAAAATAATGGAGTCTCCTTCCAGATAAAACCCTTCTAATGACTCAAGATAAAATCCAAACTTCTAAGCACTGCATATAGGGTCTTTTATAATCTATATGCTCTCACATTCCTCCAACCTCACCTCTCCTTACAACTCCTGTTCATTCAATATGCCAAACTTAACCACAGCTTTTGAAATTTCTTGAATGGACTATGCTCCAACTCAACTTTGGGCCTTGGGGTACAGGCTGCTCTCTTTACCTAGAATTTCTTCTCTCCCTCCTGCCAACTCATTCTTCAGGACTCAGCTTAGAAATTACCTGCCCCGAGAAGTCTGTCCTAAAAGCCCTCTCCTGGCTTTTCTGTTCCTCCTAAATGTTCCCACGGCACCCTATTTCTATGCTTATTATGTTGTACCATTGCCTGTTTAATTTTTGCACCCTTTTCTACTAGTTTGTGACCTCCCTGAAAGAAAAAACAATGGTGTCTTTATTCATTTCCTTTTTCATTCATTCACCAAATTGAGGGGTTTTTTTACAGTAGTGAATAAAAACATGAATAAAGTCCCTGTCCTCAAAAAGCTTGTATATTTCATTTAGCTTGTCTTTCCAGCATGGAGCAGAGAACCTAGCACATGGTAAACACTCAATAAATGGGTGGAAGGGAGAGTTTGGGTGACTAGCAGTTGTTCTTATTGTTGTTACTGTTATGGAAACCTCTGAGAACAACCTTGCCCAGAGCATGAGAGTTTAGAATATTTTCTTTGTTATAATAGGTATTTATTTTCTGATTATTGAAAAGTATATTCAAATAGAAAAATTGAAAAGAAATACAAAAAAAGTGCATAGAAAATCAACTGAAAATACACATGAAACATTAATTAATATTTTGATGTGTTTCCTTACAGTACATTTTTGTGTATGTGTGTGTATGTGGATGGGAACACTTTTTTAATGGTTTTATTGAGAGATCATTCATATACAGATCACACATTTAAAGTATACGATTCATGTTTTTTAGTAAGTTCACAGGGTAGTTCAACAATCACCACAATCTTAATTTTAGAACATTTTAATCCTCCCAGAAAAATACTCCATATACCATTTAATTAGCAGGCGCTCCCCACTATCCCTCAACGACCACCTCCCAGGCCCCAGGCAACCACTAATCCACTTTCTGTGTCTTTGGATTTGCATATTCTGTACATTTCATATAAACGGAATCATACAATATGTATTTTGTGACTTGCTTCTTTCACTTAGAATTATAAACGGAATCATACAATATGTAGATTTTGTGACTTGCTTCTTTCACTTAGAATAATGATTTCAAGGTTTATCCATGTGTCAGTACTTCATTCATTTTTATCATCAAATAATATTTCATTGGATGGGTACACCATATTTTACTTATGCATTTATCAATTGACACACATTTGGGTTATTTCTACTGTTTGGCTGTTAGAAGTAATGCTGCTATGCCCATTCATAGACAAGTTTTTGTGTGGCTATGTGTTTTCATTTCTCTTGATTGTATACCAAGGAGTAAAATTTCTGGATCATATGGTAACTATGTTTAACATTTTGAACAAATACCAATGAAGTGTTTTCAAAGTGGTTATGCAATTTTATATTCCCACCAGCAATATATAAGGGTTCCAATTTCTCCTATACTTTTTAAATTAATATCTTACTACATCTCAGTTAATGTCCTGCTTTACAAACTATATGCATTTGCAAAATTACTGTTCTATTTTTAAAGGATTACTTTTGATGCCTGTATTAGTCTGCTCGGGCTGCCATAACAAAATATCACAAACTAGGTGGCTTAAACAACAGACATTTATTTTCTCACAGTTCTGGGGGCTGGAAAGATCAAGGTTCCAGGAAGGTTCAGCTTCTGGTGAGGACTCTCTTCCTGGCTTGCAGATGGCCACTTTGTCCTCAGATGACCTTTCTTCTAAGCACATACAAAGAGAGGAAAGAAAGAGCACTGGTCTCTCTTCCTCTTCTTATAAAGACACCAATCCTATCAGATTAGGGCCCCACTTTTATGACCTCATTTAACATTTATCACCTGCTTATAGGACCTGTCTCCAAAGACAGTTACATTTACGGCTTCAACATGTAAATTAGGGGAGCAGGGGGACAAAATTCAGTACCTAGCAATGGCTAAACAATAATCTACTGCAAAAAATTCTACTGCAAAAATTCTACATGAAAATAATGCTCCAGGAGCAAGATATTGAAGTTAAGAAACTTTCCTTAAAATGTATTATTTGCAAATTTCCTTTAAAATTCATTTTGTTGTGTTAGCTACATACCCTTCACGTCCAAGTGTGGATAAAAGTGTCTTTCTGAAATTTCTCACCTGCATCTACTTGCAATCTGGAAGAACAGACTTCACACTCTTTCAAAAGATATTTAAATTTTCTGTGTAGCTCAACTGTTGTTGTCTCTAACTCCATTTCTATGCTAGAGAAAATGATGCCTTTTACACCACTGAGAGCCTGTATAATCTTGAAAGTTTTCATTTGAACTGATGAAGGAAAAGAGGCCATCCTACAGTTAGCTTTATTGGAAACTTCTACTAAGCAAAAAACTTCACATTTCCAAAGAAAACTAATTGGAACCCTGAAGCAGATGGGAAAAGCAGAAAATTCGGAACACCTCAGTGACCTCATTACAAGCATAATGAAGGAGGCAATGATGGAGTTAATTAGAAGACAGGCAAGAAAAAAGATTAAATGAGAGTAAAACACACACACACACACAAAAAAATGTAACTCAGAGAAAGGGAGGCATTCAGCAGGAAATAGAATATGCTGATCTCTGCAAGAGTTAATTAGAAGACAGGCAAGAAAAAAGATTAAATGAGAGTAAAACACACACACACACACACAAAAATGTAACTCAGAGAAAGGGAGGCATTCAGCAGGAAATAGAATATGCTGATCTCTGCAAAACTATTCAGAACTCAGGGAGATGGGAGCTAGAATCAAACAAAAGGAATATAAACCAGGTGGCCACTGAGGATGAAAAGTCTGTAGAAAACACAAAGAGCAGGCATCTGGGAAGGAATTACCAGATATCTGCATCAAGCAGAAAGTATAGACCTGGTCGCCAGAGGAATTTAGCTGGTTACACAAGAGAAGTCATTCTTAGTTAGATGGTACTAATTGTGTGCCTCTGTGTGTGATGGATAAAATTCATAGATTTCTTAATAGTCACAAATAGACATTAGTCTGAATTTGTCCTTTGCCACTTAAGACCACCTTAAACTGTTAACATCTTTACCACTTTCTAACATGAGAGCTTTTACTCTGCCACTACATGTAAAGATCAAAAAACACCTCTAAGGATCACTATTTTCACAAGCAATATTTGTCCTTCAGAGATAGGCTGCAGACAGTACATTTTAAAACTTGTTCATAAAATAGCATTTTAGACATGCAGTTTGTCCATTTATCTATGGCTCACATTAATTTTGAGAAGAACAAGAATACAATTCATATCTCCAAAATTCACATGTAAAAGTTTGTGACAAACAAAGAGTACCATGCTTTCTGATCCAATACTTGTGTAGACTGGTGGTTTAAATTATGAGAAATAAGTAGGGAAGGAATCCAGAAATTATTCAGCTGACACAGACCAGCTTTTAGCAAGTTTAGCCCCAAATTCTATTTCCGTATTATATAGATTGGCTAATTGCGATGAGCATACAGATTAGAAATTTTCCACCTATTTCTTTATTTATATTTGAAATAATCCATTTCTACATGCTGTGGTTGAGTTGAACATGAAATCATAAAATACGATTCACTACGGTTCACCTTACTACCACAATGGAGATAAACTTGGGGCTCCAGGTTCTCACTCGTGTGCCCCTGGGATGTGGCCAAGCAAGCATCAAATATGACTGACCAGTCATTTTTGCCATAGTTATACAGCTCTCTGTGTATCAAAAATGTGAGATTTCTTCTAGCTCATGACTGTCACGAGTCATGTAGAAGATACATTTCTTGCACATACCAGACCTCTAACCCTCTCACCAAGCCATATTACATTTTAAAGGTAAATGAAAAGTTAATGCTGCAAATTGCCTTTACACTGTAAAGGAAGAAATGAAATTACAAAATATAAAGAGAGAAGGGTCATGTTATTTTGAACGTGGATTTTGGAGGATTGATTCCAAATAAGAAGAAAATAATATCTCATGAGAACTTATTTAAGAATTTATACTACGAAATCACTCCTGTTTCATCCCTTTAGAACTCCTCCCCTCCAGCCTTCTTCATGATGATTTACGTTTGTTGATAACCTTGGCTCCTTGTGTAGATTCCTTCTCTTGCCTGGCCACTTGGACTTAAACGGTTTTCAACTGTAGTTATTTGTACCTGGCTTTGCTTCTTTGATGACACTCATTCAGTGCAAAATGAAACACTGTCTACTCTTTGAGGATAGGCCTTAGTCCCCTTTGGTTCCCACACTCAAAGATACAATAGCAGCCACTGAAAGGTGTCCTGTCCCCTTCACCTACCCAGAAGTTACTACCTAACTAGGTGCTCCTTCTTCTTGGCTACTCCTCGGAAGGGATCAATTTTGAACATTATTCCACCTTAATCAGGTCTCAACACTGCTCGATAACTCTTCTACCAATTCCTGGTTGAGTTTTATCAAGTTTCCTTCTGTGTTCTTCTCAGTGTTTATCATTCTCTGGAAAACTGCCAAACACTCCCACTCCTTAGCTGCAGAAGATGTCCTAGTTCATCAATCAGTTCAAAGTCATTCAACAAATATCAAGGCTTTTAACTTCTTGACATCTCAGGGGCAAGCACCACTCTTTCAAGAGCTGAGTTTAGAAATGCCAGCCTCACACTTATCCATAGCCTTAACACTTAAGACCACTCTGAGGATCCTCGCAAATACAGCAGAAACAGGTGGTCACCAAAGCTAAGGTATCCATCTGAAGATCTGCTGGTTAAATTGATTCTATTTGAAAACTAGGCAGAAAACTTAATGAAGGAAATAAAGAAAAAGTTACGAAAGATCAAAGGCACAAAGGAGGGGGAAGGATTACTGATACTAAATTGAGTTCATGAGCATCCTGGAAAACACTTTACTTACTGATCAAAGGTGTGAAAGCCAGCATCAATCACTAGGGAAAGTGTCAGAGTAGACAAGCAACAGTGAGCAGAACACATGTACCAGGGTGACTAGGCAAGCAGTAGGGTGGGAGTGAAGGTATTGCTCTCCTTGTGTGGGGCTGAGATGTAGGAGATAGCAACGGGTGTGCTGACATGGGTAAAATGGATGGGACTAAGCCAAGAATGGAATGCCCAGGCCTTTGCTCTCACAGCAGAGAGAAGAAAGGAAATAAGACCACATTATTAACATATTGAGCTTCGCTTTTAAAATAAAGCTAGAATTCCATTGTTGTAGATTGACACTTTTACACAATTAGTTCTGGTGCTATTTTAAATCAAAATTAAATGCATGGAGCAAGGACATTCCATATTACATAGAAAAGTTTCCTACGTAACAGGTACACATGGCAGCCAGGGGAAGAGATATAGTACAATAATAATACCATTATTATATCTATATGGTATCTTATCATAATGCTTTTTGGCAAAACATTTAATTGTATAAAATGAATAGTATATAATACGTAGTACTTTATCATTGTTATATAATAATGAAGACTATATAATATGTAGTATAGCATAATATAATAATCAGTACTAGAAACAGCATTTGTCTCTAAGCCTTTGATAGTATTTTATCATTGTTATATAATAATGAAGACTATATGATATGTAGTATAGCATAATATAATAATCAGTACTAGAAACAGCATTTGTCTCTAAGCCTTTGCCAAATCACCTGCATTCTTTTCTCTGCTCTTGGCTAGGTCCTAAGTTGCTCACATTCCTCCTTGTCTGTAACTGAATTGTATGTCAGAGAACTTTACGTAGAGGTACTTTCCTCTCTGCCCACTGGAGGTCTTGCTTTGTGGTTGCTCTTTGCACAGCTCAGGAAAAAAACCAGCCTTATCACCACTGAGGGTACTGCTGCTTTTTGCCTTTCTAGCCCCATTATTATCAGAGCATCAGTGTCAGGGACACATTTTGCTCATTTATCTCATTGTCTCCCAAAGCTTTCCCAATAGAGCCAAAGCTCCTACTGCAGTTTTCCTGAATGTGACCTGGTAAATATCAATAAAAATTTTCAAGTCTCAAAAATTATACAGAGGCCAAGTGAATAGTGAATAGGGACGTTCTCATTCATCTCCCTCAGAGAAATACATCAAAGAAAGATGGGCTGCATGTGAGCAACATAAGTTCATAGGTAGACAATTACTGAGGGAAATTTTGTTAAGATTTGATGCCAAAAAAAAGCCAAAGAATAGCCTCCTGGAAGTACTTTTAGGTCAAAACCCTGTGGAAGGAAGAAAAGTATGAAGATCAAAAAGGTCATGAAGGACAGAAAGGGGCAAAAGAGGATGAAAAGGAAGAAGAAAATGGTATTTTTATTTGAAAATACATACAATACCACCTATATGTGAACCACCTTTACAAACTAGGTATGTCTGGAAAATGACCAGTGCTCAGTTAGATCATAGATAACCACTTATCTCCATGGCTCACTTCATTCCCACAGTTATCACTTTCCTCTGAGCCATGGATATCTAAGTTGTCAGTTAATAGTTATTGTAGGTCTACCTCGATATCATAAGCTTATAGCCACATAGAAATATTTATAACACTCTACTTCTTTTTCAAGGCTATTCACTTTCCTCTGAGCCATGGATATCTAAGTTGTCAGTTAATAGTTATTGTAGGTCTACCTCCATATCATAAGCTTATAGCCACATAGAAATATTTATAACACTCTACTTCTTTTTCAAGGCTATAGTGCTCAGTCAAACCATGGGTATCTGAGGAAAAGTATTTGAGAAATGTGTGAGGATTACAGAGTCAGTGATCCTTTAGAATGTGAAATAATACAATTATGACTTTTTAAATGACTCTACATTCCTTTCTGAGACTACAGAATATAATCTCAGTTCTGCAAAATGTTTCCAGTATATGTATATATGCATGTTTATATACATACAAATATATGACATATCTTTTGAATTTGACATATCTTTTTGAAATTGCTTGAAATTTTAAATTTCCTGATACTAAGCATGAATTTCATTTTAATAATACAATTCTTTTGTTTCAGTAAATTCTTTTGTTTCCGTTTATGACACCTTAATGCCACATGATGAATCCATTTCAAACTGGAATAGAGCTAGATAAGGCAATATGATACAATTAGAAAACACTTGTCTCATATGAATATAGCATCAGTGTCTCTGAAAGAGTTAATATAACTTCCAAAAATACCAAGCCAGGGACCATGGAAAAGCAGTGAGAAAATTGGTTCAATATGATATTGATTTGTGGAATTCTTGAGTTCAGAGCAAGAGTTGCCCCACTTGGTCTATAGATCCAATCTAGGTATCCCTGGAACCAATATACATAGCTCAGGCAGAGCTCACTGGAGATCTAGCAATATAACCTTTGACCAAATGAACTGCAGGCTGGTATAGATACAGGTCCACGATGGTTTAGACAATGGTACTAGTGCACCTGTGTACTGTTTGATCTTCCCATGCTGTCCATCATGCTGTGAAATGCCCAGATAGACTCCAGCAGGCTGGTAAACAATGAATGGCATTTAATAAGAGCAAGTGGAAGTTAACATTTTGAATTAACTTCTTTCCCTAATATAGCAGCAGAGAGTGATTTAAAGCAAATGTTTTAATTGCGCATTTCCTCTGGCCAGTCTCATTCTAGCATTAAAACAGTGCCTCCTACAACTTTGTCACTCCCACCTGCCACTACTAATGTCGTATTTGTGTAGGCATAACCTATGTGCATTTAGGTCCAAATTTAAAATATTCTGGAAGTAGTGTTCCTTTCCAATGTACTTTTCTATATACAAACAGGAAGAAGTTAAATTGAGGCAAAGTCTGTATCTCTAAGAACACTTTATCTTAAGCGTTTTCCTCACACTTTTTAATCTTCATGAAACTGCTTTGTCAAATAACAGCAGTCAAATCCTTAAATAAAAATAACAAAGGATTGTAAGTCAATAAAGAACAGAATAAACAGCTCCTTTCTTTAAATTAATACATTTCCTATTATATTTTGTCAGTGTAGTTACAGCTTAAAGACATAAAAGGAGTGTACGAAGTAACATAAACAATAAATATTTAAATCTAAATATTTTATCTAAAAATGAAACATACTTCATCAGCTATTTGGGGACTTTCTATTTCTTTTGGCTAATAAAGTAAAATTCAAATATTACATTTAAAGCTGAATCATAAATCCATCAAAAAGCTTATTTTCCCCGAATTCCAAATTACGGAAAATTTCCAAAACGTGGAAAATTGCCTAAAGGTAGAGAAAGTGTTGCTTTTTTCACACTGTGCATCTAAATTCCCAAGATGATTGATTTAACGAGGTTTGCACATTAGAAGCTTTTTCCATTGTTACAATAAGAGGAAATCACAAGAAAGATTAATGCCCTCTGCATGGTGCCACTGTATTAAAATGTCTTTGAAATGTCTTCACTACAGGAGCCCTTCCTACCCATGCCAGTACTTAGTAAAGTTGGTCTCAGTGTAAAGAATGTATTAGTTATGGCCGATGAAGCTGTTGTGCTAGAAATAAATACCTGTGATATGCCTACTTTCAAAGAGGCATGTAAGCCAGTCAGTTTCCAAACAAAATTTGATTTTGTGGCTTGGTGCAAGGACAGCGCGTTTCTGAGATGCTTGCAAATGAGGCCACCCACAGGTCTGCCACAGTATCCAGGATCTTGTCACTACACTGCAGTGTTAGCAAATGGGAGGCAAAGCCTAGCACCCCTCCTGTCACTCAGAAAGCCTCTCACACTCAGAGCTCAGCACCTTTTTCTCTAAAGTGACACAACGTTTCTTGCCCTTGCCTTCCCTCTTCTTCACAGACACAGGAGAAAAAACATTTCAAGGCTGGGACGGTGCATACACCTGAGCCTGTCCCTTCTCACATCACTCGGATTATATAAAAGAAATGACTTCAAAGAATAATTTTTTTTAAAGGTGATTAAGCTTCATGTACCCATATGCAACCAATAGCATTAACTGAGCACCAGTTTTACGCCCAGTATTGTGCTAAGCACTAGGATATACACATGAAACAATTCATGAAGCAAAAAATATTACTTATTTCATTACCATGATGTAAAATAATAAAGTCTGAAGCTCATATGACAACAAAAGAAGTTAAAATAAAAAGTATATGAAAAGCAACAGAACTGTCGTTGACAGATACTAAAATGTACATGGCATAGAAAGACAATTGTTGGCTCATGATAAATATTAAGTCAACAATCGTGGAAGCAGAAAGGTTTCTATCTATCACTTCATTACTATTCCCTGGTATTATGCATTTCTGCTTCTTTGCTTTAACTCGTGCTCTCCTGGTCTGGAATATTTTGTCTCTTTTCTGTCCCTCCAGGTGATGCTGTCCTTAAGGACCCAACTGAATCCCACTTACCTATGGCAACTGCAAACTCCACCAATCTCCCCCTTCTGTAAAGTATTACAGTTTTTCTAATCACCACCTCATAATGCAGCATATATTGACCCATGAATCCCACTTACCTATGGCAACTGCAAACTCCACCAATCTCCCACTTCTGTAAAGTATTACAGTTTTTCTAATCACCACCTCATAATGCAGCATATATTGACCCATATTGCCTGCTATTGTTTCTCCTTAATTAATTTTATCATCCTAGCTAGCTTGCAAGCTTTGAGAGAGTAGGAAACAAGTCTTCTATGACTCCCACTTTCTCACAGTACTTATTATAGGCATGAGCACATTATTATTTGCCCTTAATGAATACCTGACAATTTGGTTTGTTCTAGGATGGCCTGTTACCAAAAGGCTTCAGGAGGTTATAAACAAGCTGTAAAATGCAGAATGGAAAGATGTATTTATTCACCACTCTAAAGTAAAAAAGTGAAAACAGTCCTCGAAATATATAGAAAACATAGACCGAGGTACAAATAATAAAGTGGCAAATGTTTAGTTCGGTCATTAGTTTAAAGCAGTGAAGATTAGGATCATGAAAAAATCCACAAGCAAACACAATGGGAACAAACATTAACATATGATGATTAATCCATAAGCAAAAACAATAGGAACAAATATTAATGCATAAACTCATAGTCTCTTTGC
>NW_007727982.1:131849-132718 GCF_000696425.1 Galeopterus variegatus
GGGACAAGGCGAGAGAAGCAAAGACCCTTTACACATGAGGCATTAAGTTGCCGTTCAGGGAGAGAATTTAAAGAGGACGAAGAGAAAAGCTGTTGGGGCAGATGCTAGTGAGAGACATAGGAGCGAAAACAAAGACATGGATTCCAACCAGCAGAAAGATTTGAGAAAGTTATTTAAACTCTTTGAATTACAGATTCCATATCTGTGAAATCAGAATAATAAAACGTACCACACGGGATTGCTGGGAGGATTAAGTCAGTTCTTAGCCCATTGTCGACACTCAGCAAATGGAGTAGACATAACTGTGTTATTACAAATAACAGGCTTTGATATTTTGACTGATAACGCTTTAGAGGGGAAAAGGCGTTTCAATTCCTACTCGAAAATGTGTTTCCTCTTAGAAATTAGTACATCCATAGGCAAATTTTAAGAACTGGACACTCGCAGATAGACAATAAAGTTCTACCATGCATTTTGGTCGCCTTCATACTAGCAATTTCTCTGCTTTTTCTTTACTAAGAACACCCAAATTCCTTCGAATATAAGTCTGCCACGTTCTTCCCAAAAGACGGCTTCAACTCAACCACAAGAAGTTAAGCTTATTTGGTCCAAGCCAATCATGGTACCCATTTTCCTTGCTAATGATTATTTTAGGAATGGGCATGTGATACAAAACTCAACAATGATAAGGGAAGACTTCTGCAGATGGATGAATGGGCAAATTTTTCATTTTTTAAAAAGACCAGAAGAAAATTATAAGAAAAAGGAAGAATCAAGCATTAATTCTCTTTCCTGTACTTTGAGTGAGAAAGAGTTCTTCTTTACTCAGGAATTCTAACTCATAAAAGCAAACCTTAAGAGAATAATGG
>NW_007727982.1:132728-219620 GCF_000696425.1 Galeopterus variegatus
CTTCAACTCAACCACAAGAAGTTAAGCTTATTTGGTCCAAGCCAATCATGGTACCCATTTTCCTTGCTAATGATTATTTTAGGAATGGGCATGTGATACAAAACTCAACAATGATAAGGGAAGACTTCTGCAGATGGATGAATGGGCAAATTTTTCATTTTTTAAAAAGACCAGAAGAAAATTATAAGAAAAAGGAAGAATCAAGCATTAATTCTCTTTCCTGTACTTTGAGTGAGAAAGAGTTCTTCTTTACTCAGGAATTCTAACTCATAAAAGCAAACCTTAAGAGAATAATGGCTGTGGGCAACAATCATCGACAGAATCTAAAACAGTATGCAAAAATTGTTGTGGAACTTTATAACTGACTGACAAATCTTACTGAAAACTTCTGATAAATTTTAGTATCACTAAAAGGTAATATTTGAAAGCAAATATTACCCGTCCTGTGATGTGAAGTTTTAGGATGTACACAGTACCACTTACAAAATATACTTGTAAAACAAAACAAAAGTGAATCTGAATCTATTCAAGTCTCTATATTTAAATCTCTAGTTTGAAAACACAAGGAGAGAGGATTAAGCTAAATGTACCACAAGGAAGCAATCAGCCAAATACGGAATGTGAGCTAGCCTACAGGACAAACTAGTTTCTTCAGGAAAGTAAACAGAGAGGAATTGTTATAAATTAAAAGAGGTTTAGGAAAACATAAAAGTCAAATGCACTGTATGGACCTTATTGGGATTCTTTTTTTTTTTTTATGATAGTTGGGGAAGATTGAATACAGATTAGTGCATAAATAAGTTTAAGGAGTTATTATTACTTTTATGTGTGATAACAGTATTATGGTTAAGTAAAAAAGTCCTTAGGTACTAAAAATGCATGCTGAAATATTTACAGATAAAATATATTATGCTTGCTTTACAATACTCATGCCAAAAAATAAGTGTAGGAAAGGAATAAATGAAACAGATTGGCAAAATATCAGTAATTATTGAAGCTGGGTTTCTCATATGCTTGAAATTTTCCAAAATTGAAAGATTTTAGACACGTAAGAAAAATCTGTCATGAGAAAGGAGGTACCTTCTTCCCGTTTCCAACTTCTGAACATTCCTGTGACTGTGAAAGGACAACACTTCTTATGGAAGAGCAGAGAAAGAGAAAGAAATTCAGTCCTTGGTGATCTCATTGAGCCAGTAGATTAACCCACCCAGAAACCATTTTCATTCTATAATTTTACTGTATCGGGTAACAAATGTTTATTATTTCATCTAATTTTAGGATGGTTTTCCTGTTACTTGAAACCATCATTATCCTAACTGATAAAATGTTATATAAAATTATTTTATTGCTGTTTTTAAAATTATTTATTTTTAATTAAACAAGTATTTACATGCTCATTGAAAAAAACAGTAGAGAATAATATAGGGCCATCATTATCCTAACTGATAAAATGTTATATAAAATTATTTTATTGCTGTTTTTAAAATTATTTTTAATTAAACAAGTATTTACATGCTCATTGAAAAAAACAGTAGAGAATAATATAGGGCACAGGTTATTATTCCCCTTCAAGCCCATCTCTCCTTATCAGAAGCAACCACTATTAACATATTGTGATTTAAATGTTATTGAAATAGCTGCACCTATCTTTGCCTGGATGGTATTGTTTGTGAGGACTCCTTTGTGAGTCTGTGTGCCTTATACATTATCCTTGTGTATCGTCATGAGGGACCTAATCCTTTTGGGACAAGAAATTTGTCTTTTCATTCACCTCTAATTAATTATCTCCCCAAATGGCTAATGTAGCACTAAAATTTCACCAGGCACTCAGTAAATACATCTTTGTAGGTGATATTGATGTTGATGAGAATAGTCAGGCTAACAACAATCATTTCCAAACTGCACACAGATTGAACTCCAAGTCTGCAAATGCAATATTGTGCCTTCCCCACCCCCCAGAGAAAAATAACAATAGATCACAACCAAAGATACCAGCAGGTGTGCAAGATGCAAATGGCAAGCGTGGAAAGTGAAGTGACTGACATTCTGAAGACATTTTCCAGCAAGATAAATTGTCAAAGCTGAGAACATTTGAACAGCAGGGCACAGCAAAGAGGCATTACATCTTCACATTTCAAGTCATTTGGCTGTGCACAGTAGAGTTACTTATAAAACTTTAAAGAGAAATCTACATTAACTGTTGAGCCATCCACAGGACTGCATTTGGTAAGGAGAGAGGGCATATGTGCCCATCTGTTCCGGATCTAGCTACCTTCCCAACCTTCCCTCTCTTGTCATTTTTAGAATGTAAACATTTTGAATGTAGGGAGGAACTGGGTTCTGTGGTATGTTCTGAACCGTTTCCAGCACTTTGAGCACTTAGAACATTTTTAAGGAATAACAACATTTTGCATTGGACTGGAGGGAATAGAACTTCCCCTTCATTTACTAAAATGAGAATATCTTTTATTCACCAAAAGCTGTTCTTTGGCTGACCAATTTAGTAAAAGAATAAAGAACTCCTCCTCCTCTCATGCTTAGAAGAGACCTGTTCTTAAACAATGAAATGGTAATTCAAGGAGACCTGTAGCAGCAGAGAGTCAGTTTATAAAAGTACTTTTCTGAACAGGAAAGATAGTTTCAAAATATAGAAACTCAGTTGGACTCAGCCAGGGTTCTGCTTTGGGAGACCCACAGTCCATAATGCAGATACAGAAGAGAAGTGAACAGGATTAGGCCAGGCATTTATCAAAGGGACAGAAAACCTTTTGATTCCATATGCTTAAGTTTAAAACAGGGAGAAGGTGTTGTCAATCTTTGAGACTCTTTAAGAAGTTATAGTAGCCTGTTTCTTAAAAAGAAAGTCAAAGTGTTTAAAATCCTATTTAGAATTTATCATACAGATATTGTCATTCAAGTGTGAAGCAGATGTAAAAATAAAGTGAGTCATTGTGCACTATGATGGTGAAAGATTATAAACAATACAGATATCCATCAACAGGGGACCAGTTGAGTCATAAGCATATCAATACAGTGGAATATAATGTAGCTGTAAAAAAAGGAATGAAAAATTCTCTACATAATCATGGAAAGATCTGAGTGATATATCACTGAGTTTAAAAATCATACAGAATAGTGTGTATAATATATGTCAGCTTTATAATAAAGAAAAGATATATATCTTTATTTATAGCAAGTATATGCGTAAAGAATCTCTGGAAGGGCACATTTTAAAACCTCACAGTCGCTACGGGGTAGGGGTTGGGGTGGGCTCAGGGAGAGTGGGAACTGAGCATGTGTGAGGTAAGAATCTGAGGACTGATTTTCACAGTGTATTTTTTCATAGTTTCTCATTTTGAATCATGTAATTGTTAAAAATTTCTTTCATTAAGTCCCTTTTAAACCTTTGTTAATACTGAAGATCAATTAAACACATTAAATTTCATCTCTAGGATGATTTATCAAAATGCCATCTTCCAAGTATTGTGAAAGGAAAGCAATGCTGCCCGCCCTGATGGCCTCAAAAAAAACAGCAGGTAAAAAGGAGGTAAGTGTACAATATACTATTTTTCCCTAGACACCTGATAACCTGAATATATAAATATTTGAAATGGTAAGTTGCTAATGTAAAATGAAACATGTAACCTCAGGGGTAGAACTGAATTCACTTGGGAATGACTACAATTCGGAAGAAAAATACATACAGTCAGACTAATGCTAAAACCCCAACTGTGTCCACAGAGACTATAAACAAGAAGTCTAGGTGAGTGACAAACATTATAGGATCTTCAACAATGAATGATAGTTTATGTGCTTCATTCCATTTACGTCAATAACAGTTATATTTAGGGAAGGTACAGATGGCCTCACCCAAAGTCCCTATTAAAATAGGAAATAAAAGTGTGGCATAAGGGGCAAAGCTGCCCATCGTCCCTGGTTAAAATACATCGTTGAGACTGCAATCCAGTCAAACAATAAATACCTACAGCCTCTGTTAAAAGTTTTAACCTAATACCTAAAACCTTTTGTTGTATATTTATTTTCTGTTATTTCTTAATTGTTTGAAAATAAGCACCTATAGTAGTTGGGGAAATAAAAGCTATGTTAGGTTCTCTGTCAAGACAATACGGGTCCTTCCCCCTCGATAATAACACAAAACAAAACAAAAAATTCAAGTTTTATTGTTGCCTTCATTTCACCTTCTAATTAAAAAAAAAATTAAGAAAATGGCCACTGCTTTTTAATGTTGATTAAATGAAAAATAAGCCAATATTATACTAAAAAATGCAATGAACATAAGTGGTAAATCAGCTGGCATTATTATATTTGCTATTTAACTTATGGATGTTAATTATAAATATAAATCAATATAATGTAGGCATAATATCTTCTTATAGTGATAACGTCAGATTGTGATTCACGTAAAAATCTGTCATTTGAAAATGAAATCACTTTAAAATCAAGGAAAATACACTTAGGAAGACTATTGCCTCTTCAACTAACACACAGAAGCATAAACAGGAGTTAATCATCTGAGTGTCATTTTAACTCAGTGTCTGTGAGGTATCAGTTGCTTGAAAACCTATGGAGAAAAACAAGCAGGAAGTATGTCTTGCCAAATTATTGTTATGAGATGATTTATTTTACACATGATTTTTAGTTTTGTCTTGATTGGTGATCTTTCCTGAAATCCAGACTAGAGTATATCATAGGTGACATTATTTCATTTGCGTAACATCGTTTAGCTTTATACCCAAGTGGCTATTAAGAGTTGCAACCTTAAAAAAATTATAAATGATCCTGTTTAACAATATATATATGCTATACGGTGACACCCCCCCAAAAAAAAAAAATCTAAATGCAAAAGTAAAAGTGCAGTCACTCATCTCGATATTTTACCAATATGTCACTAAATATCTGAGAGTGGGCTCTTGAAGGCTTTTAGTAATAGAGTGAATTTATTCTACAGCAACACTTAACAGATGGTCATTCAACCTGGAGACCAGGTGAGCGTTCTTAGTCAATGATAAAGAATTAGCAGCCATTCCTTGTTGAGTAGTTTTAATTATTGTTGGAAAGGGTTTCCTTGTTTCAACAATTAGCCCCCATGCCTTCTTCCAAAGCAAAAAAAAAAAAAAAGTCTGTGTCCCCAACATGGCAGCCTTTCAAATATTCAAAGACTGCCGCCATGTCTCCAGGTCTTTTTGGTTCCAAACCAAACATCCCCATGTCTTTCAAGGTTTCTCTTATACATACTTTCCAGACTTTTCACCTTCCTAGTTTCTCTTTGAAGTCTCATATGTTAATGTCCCTCTTAGAGTATGACATCTAGAACTGAATATAATACAAGTGTGGTCTAATTGTGGATATCGCCTTGCTTTAACTAAAGCAGCCTGAAATTATACACCTTAACAGCCACATCACATTTTCATAATCTCATATTGGGTTTAGGATTAACCATAGATCAAGATCTTTGCAAAATTATACTTTTTTATTTTTTATATTACTTTAATAATCATAAGACTTTACATTAATATCTGAAAACTTTAATTAGTTGGTTTTAATTCATCTTTCCAATGAAGATTGACCCTCAATGGATATTGAGATATACTCACTATATCTAAAAGTTTATATTAATTGTAATTTTTATAACCTTGGATTCTATTTCCAAGACAGTAAAAAAGAGTGTTTATTAGGGTGACTAGTGTTAAGAAACTTCTAGAGAAAGTCTTAAAAATTTATACTGGTGCATTAATCAGCCAATTTTCTTTACTCTTAGTTGCATAATCACATGTGATTCCAGTTGTGTTATCACTAATTCCACATTTAAAAAGCCAGTCTATACCATGGAATAATGCTGATCCACCAATTCAGCTAACCATAAAAGGAATGGAAATGACGTTAGTTAGGAAAGACTTTTTGCTAGCGAATACATGCTGTCATCCAGAGCTAACATTCTACATTTGTATGTACCATGGGCCAGTTCATTTCTTCACCCCCTGCCAAAAAAAAAAAAAAAAAAAAAGGTTCTTCACACATATAACCTTGGAATCTGAAGTTTCAACCGTTATGAAGTGTGAAAGTTTTAGAAGCTTACATGTTAATGAAATTACTGAGAGTGGTCAAAGCAAGAATTAGAAATCTAGTATGGTTACTCTCAGTCCCAGTGGAATCTGAATGTCATCTTAAAGAGACAAGTTTTATCTTTGGTGTAGCAAAACATAAGATATTCTAGAGAAGACAGGCTTCTTTTAAACATATATCTTAGTAATGTTATCCAAAGTTGCATGTGTATGTGTTTTTAAATGGCTTCTCTTTATGTCAGCATTTGCTAACTTCATGACAAATAGAAGGAAGAATCTATCAGCAAAACACTCTTCCTTAGTTATGATAGCACCTATGGTGAAAAAATAAATGAGTATCATTACTCATTTGTAGTAGTCATGTTTGAGAAGCAGTGGCTCCAAAGTGCTAAAATGCTCACTGAAATAATGTAAAAGTCTGAGTTCAACTTCTGCAGACTCTTTCCTTTAAAGAAAATTTCCTTTTTTCACTCTGCATTTTCACTGTAGCATACCTGCTGACTGGCTTCCTTGTGCATGAGGACAAGTGATAAGTCTAATTATTTAGAACTACTAAAAAGATACCTGATACTGGTTTTAAGGGCATAAAAGTAAACTGGAGTTGGAATCTCTGGGGATGGATCCTTTACATCTATTTTTAGAAAGCTCCATGCCTGTTTCTGAAGCACAGCCAGGTTTGAAAGGCATTTTACTAGAGCCTATTGTAGGAAACTCCCTCGTGGTATAATTTAAGAGTAAATAACCCAGACTGTGAAAATAATCTGATGTTGGGCTACTATGTTCTGATAGGAATGTTTGGGGCAAAGACACACCAGGAATGTTCTAACACTGGGGTTCTGTAGAAAGAAGCAGAAATGGGAAGATGCAGGGACAAGAGATGCTGACTGAGATAGCACATGAGACTGGGATGGTGGAAATTTCTCTGCTCACGTTGGGCCTTATAATTCAGAGCATCAAGACCAGCTATGGGATAAACTGACCTACATTTGTGGAAACAGACCAGGAGCTAGACTGTTCTGCACATGGGAATGGAGAGGGCCGAAGGAATACAAACAAGGCTCTGATAGCTTCCCCTACACGCAGGAAGTAGATTACATGTGGGAGGAGTGTGCAAAAAATTGTCCAGTTACCCTTCTATTTATCATTTTGTGTGTGTGTATTAGTTTGCTAAATTTGGCTCTGAACTGCATAGCAAAGATCATCATTCTGTTTAAGGTACTACAAATCTCCCCCTGTTCAAAACATCATTTGCCCCGGTACAAACAAAGGAAGCAGAAAGAGTACATCTGGCATCTCTTGGCATTCGAGGACTTCTCCATGAGCAGCTGGAGATGTAATCTACATGCTTGCACATGCTCCAGGCCATGATGGAGGCGAATATGTTGAAACAATTGCTGCTGCTATTTTCAGATTCCCCTGGACAATAGAGACCCTTTGCAGACTGACCTCTGTAATGTAGCTTAATTTTTTTTTTCCTTGTAAGTGCCTTGGATTTCTTGCCAAGTTAGCTAGAGGATGCTTTTTTATTTTTGAAGTCCAATAATTTTATTGGTTTATTTCTTTATGTATTAATATTGATTCTGGATTAATTTTCTTAGGTGTATGATGTGCCCTGTCATATATCTTTAGAGATGTCCCTTGAATTATAATTTTAAATATTTTTTATGTTACTTTGTTTTTCTTCTTCAAGAAAGAATTTTAATTATGTTTGTGGGTCTCCTTTGTCTTCTGTATCTTCAATATACCATGTTTCTCTCTAGTCTCTATTTTTGTTTTATTTTTCTCACTTTCTTCCCATATCCTAATTGAGTTTTCATAATATCTAGTGTCTCTTGTGTTTTTTTGTAATTGCCTTCCTGAAATAATTTTTATCTTTTCCTTTCATTTCTTTTCTGAATTCCATCAATTCCTATTATCATCTTCCTGTTGGCTGGCCATCTTTTCTCTGAGTTTCTTTATTTCAGTTTCATAATATTTTTATAGCTGTTTACTGCTTTATGGAAAATAGTTTTTCTTTATAACATAAGAACATTGTTTGCAAAGGTTCAATAATTTGCTAGAATGGCTCACAGAACTCAGGAAAGCACTTTACTTACATTTCCCAGTTTATTATAAAGGATAGGACTCAGGAACAGCCACATGGAAAGGGACAAGGTATGTATGTATGGGACGGGGAGTGCATGGAGATTGCATGTCTTCCCTGGGCAATCCACCATCCCCGCACCACAGTGTGTTCACCAACCCAGAAGCTCTCCAAACCCTGTCCTGTAGGGAGTTTTGTGGAGACTTCATTATGTAACCCTCTACTCAGGCCTTGCTCTTTCTGGTGACCAGCCCCCATCCTGAAGCAATCTAGGGGCCCCCAGCCACCAACCAACACATTAGCATACAACAGACACTATTATCATTCCAGGAGATTCCAAGGGTTTTAAGAGCTATGTGCCAGGAACCAGGACAAAGACCACCTATATACATATACATATATATATATATATATGTGTGTGTGTGTGTGTGTGTGTGTGTGTGTGTGTGTGTGTGTGTGTGTGTGTGTGTGTGTGTGTGTGTGTGTATTTCCTATAGTATCACATTGTGATAGATATTTTCTTTAATATCATCCACTGCCCCTCTGTTCTCCTTGCACTTTCCATGATTGTTCTTACTGCTTCTCCAAGCACTAATGTTCTGCCCTACCTGTTTGCAGTCTTACCCATAGCAGTTCTCACTCAGGTAGGACCCCTTCCTTTGGGAAGGGGGAATAAATATGTGCTGACATTGTTTGTGTTCTGCTTCTGCTAGAAAATCTCACTCCCAATTCTTTCTCACAGCACCTGCCATCCTGCAACACTATCTGGCATCCCATGCTATTCTTCTGGTTTCAAAAGTTCTTCCTCCAACTTTTATTTTATTTATTGTGTGGATTTTTCTTTGTCTTTTAGTTTTATTGAATGCTGTGGGGACTTGTGGTTTTGATTATTGCTTTTGTTTTTTCTACAGGAACCCAGAATTCTTGTAGTACTAATTTCAAGTTACTGTCTCTGCTGTTCTTTGTGTTATCCAGAAGCCTTCAATATAGTTTGATAAAACTAATAGCCAGATCTCTGGCAGATTGCAGAAAACTAAGGGAAGCATTATGGCCCTACATAGGTTCAAACAGAAGGTATGCAGGAGCCCTGAACAGCCTGGGGGAGGTCAGCCATCTGAGATTAGAGAAAGCATTCTGAGTGGAAGGAGGCTAGACTGAGAGAGTATATCTGCACTGTGGAAACAGAGAGCTGAAATAATACAGGGTGTGTTATTTAGGATAGGCACACTCATTTGTCTCATGTGTCTATGTCACAATGATAAGACATAGTTACTGTTCTTATCCCTATTTTCAGATAAGGAAACTGAGGCATAGAGAGTATGAGTCATTTGTTAAAATTCACACAGCTAGTGAACAGCAGAGCCGGAATTTAAACCCAAACAAATTGAGCAAACCCAAACAATTTGGTTTGCTCCAAATTCCATGCTCTCTACTAGTGTGTTATCTGTATTTGTCAATCTTTTTGAAACAGATAAGTCATCTTCAGAAGAGCTGACTTTTAAGGTGTTCTGAATATAAGATTCATCCAAGTCTCTTGGATGCATGATCAAAGCTACCATAATTTGAGCAGCAATGTTAAGTGACTGCATGTGTGCCACAAGCCAACAGGTCAGGGAAATTTGCCTTGCACATGTACGTCAAGAACAAACACTACTCTGGTACTTTAGAAACCAAAGGATAAAATATTCTAATCTGTAACATAGTTACTGAAGTGAGAAAGTAAATGGTTTACTTCAAGATGGCAATGATTTGGTGTGATCCACATTTTAAATAGAAAACCTTTTTAAATAAAAAGTTGCTTTCATTTTAAAATCTAGGTAATATTTTAAAAATAAAATGTCTGGGCCGAGCCCGTGGCGCACTCGGGAGAGTGAAGCACTGGGAGCGCAGCAGCGCTCCCGCTGCGGATTCGGATCCTATATAGGGATGACCGGTGCGTTCACAGCGCTCACTGGCTGAGCGCAGTGTGGCCAGTCTCAAAAAGGACAAAAAAAATAAATAAAAATAAAAATAAAATAAAATGTCTATGAGCTAAGAGCCATAGCTGCTCTGTTTACTAATATGACAACTTTCATTTGTGTTCTGTATAAGGGGTAAAATCTTGCTTCCTTGAAAATGGCCCCATAACTAAAAAACGAGAATTTTTTAACAATCATTGGTATGTAACAATCACCACTGACTAATTAATGTCACGATCACTGAAGATATAGACATGGCATAGAGAAGTCATGCTCTTGATCCCAAACAACTGATCTGTCTTTTGGGGAGCGGGGGGGGGGAGGTATTCTTAAGAAAGCTGATTTTACTCAGAAATGCCTAAAAAAAATGGTTACTCTCATTCATATCATAATGTCCTAAAATTTTTTGAGGAAAGCTCACAATCTCAAAATTTAAAAATTCTGCTCAACAAAAAAACACCATTTAGAAAATGAATAAGCAAGACAAAGACTGGAGGAAAAATATGTACTATATGCATCTGATAAAAGGATCATGATATATAAAAACTCTTGCAGGGCCGGCCCCGTGGCTCACATGGGAGAGTGTGGCACTGGTAGCACCGAGGCCACGGGTTCGGATCCTATATAGGGATGGCTGGTGTGCTCACTGGCTGAGCATGGTGCAGACCACACCATGCCAAGGGTTGCAATCCCCTTACTGGTCAAAAACAAAAAACAAACAAACAAAACTCTTGCAAATAAAAAGACAATGAATAATAAAAAAATGAGCAAAAGACAAGTAAACTTCATTCAGGAAACTTCACAAATGGCCAATAAGTAGGTAAAAAAAAAGTGTTCAACATTATTTATATTTAGCTAAATGTAAGTAAAAATCACAGTATCATTCTAAACACACTGAAGTGACCCAAATAGAAAAGAATGACAATAGAAAATGTTGGTAAGGGTATAGAGCAGCTAGAACTCTCACACTTTACTCATAGGGGTGTAAATGGTACAATCACCCTGAGAAATGCATTGCCAGTTTCTTATGGAGGTAAATGTGCATGTACACTGTCATCCAGTAATTTCACTTTTAGGTATTTACCCAAAATAAATTAAAATACATGTCCACAATGGGCCGGCCCGTTGGCGCACTGGAGAGTGTGTCGCTTGGGAGCGCGGCAGCGCTCCCGCCGAGGGTTCGGATCCCATGTGGAGACCGGTTCCCGCTCACTGGCTGAGCGCGGAGCGGGTGCAACCCCGAGGGTTGCGATCCCGTTGCCAGTCCCCGGTGCGGGCGCGACACTGAGGGTTGTGATCCCGTTACCGGTCAGTAAAATAGACAAAAAGGAAAAAAAATAAAATAAATTAAAAAATACATGTCCACAAAAAGACAGAGGAATATTCATAGCCAAAAACTGGGAAACCATCCAAATATCCATCAACAGGAAAAAGAATAAACGAATTATGACATATCATACATTGGAATACTACTCAGCAATAGAATGACTTCTGAAACACATACCCCATGGATAAATCTCAAAAACATCATGTTGAGCTAATGAAACAGGATATATAAGAATATCTGTTGTATGATTCCTTTTATCTGAAGTCCAAAAACAGGCAAAAGTAATCTGTGGTGATATCAGAGTTGGGAGAGAGTGACTAGAAAGAGGTATAAAGGAACTCTTGGGGATGAAGGAAATATTTTATATTTTGAATTTGATGGTGCTTATTACACATATGAACACAATTGTCAGTATTCATCAAACTGAACTCTTAAAATATATGCACTTTATTGGATGAGAAATATACCTCATATAGAAAAAGAAAATAAACTAAAATTAACAATGATCATTTTCTACTTAGTTATTAAGAAATATTTTTGGAGTAAAGTTAGTATAATTAATATTTGATTTTAAAATTTGGACTTGTAATGATGAGTTTAATTTACTTCCTGCAATCTGGAATCTTTTTTTTTTTTTTTGACTGGTAAGGGGACCGCAACCCTCGGCATGGTGTGGTCTGCACCATGCTTAGCCAGTGAGCACACCGGCCATCCCTATATAGGATCCAAACCCGTGGCCTCGGCGCTACTAGCGCTGCACTCTCCCATGTGAGCCACGGGGCCAGCCCAAGAATCTTAAAGTTTATTATTTTTTCCTTCTATAACAAAAGGAAAGACAATATCATCTGGAATGATCCTTAAGCTCTTTGGCTGGTAAGAAACAGAGCCTCGTTCAAATTACCTCAAGTAATAAGGATATATTGTGATCATGTACATTGATAAAATCTCAAGAAAACCCAGAAACAGGCTTGGGCTTGACCTCTGGAATTCAGAACAGGTCAAAAATGGAAGTATTCAGAGCAGATATGGGAGCTAGTTGACCTAACCCCCTTCAACAGAAGGACTTTGTTAATCTCCTTCTGTTACCACTTGCCCCACTTCTACTCTAGCCACTACCAAGCCAGCTATCTCACACTCTGTGTTGCATGCCTTTTGCCTTCCACTTATGCATGATTTCTGCTTGCTCACAGCTTCTGCTAACTTGTTATTTCAGCTCACTCAGCCCTACTGTTGCTAATAAAATAACTCTCGCTTTCTCCATATATCTTCAGTCAGATGTCCCCAAATAGAATATCTGAGTTGGCCTAAATAATCAACATCATCTGTGTTTTGACAGAATTTTCATGCAAAGTCACCTCATAGGCTATTCACTAGACAGCCTATAGACTAGCTGCACTGACACACTGTCCTTCCTTGAGTCAACCAGCTGTGATATGAGGATGGGGTGTGGTAATGCCAACATAGCAAGATATGGGTTAAAAAACTAAAGTCAGCTTGTCTCTCAATATGGGGGTGTCTGTAAGCAGAGCAATCTCCTTTAGATGGTGCAATAATTGGTAAGAACAGTGATAAACCTGTCTTGTATGTTATTACTCCTAAATAATTGAAAAATATACCTGAAGTTCAAAGAAGATTTTTTGTGGGGGTAGGGGGATAGACTGCCATAAAACTGCCACTCTCTGGAGATGTTTCTTAATTTGCATTAAAGGTCCTAAACTCACAGAAGTGAAATGAAGCATAATCAGTGCTCTCTTGATGGGTTCTTACAAAAAGGATACAAGAAACCAGGCCTAGAGTAAGGCCTCAGTCACCCCATCTGAGTGAAGGGTCAGATAGAGTAACATAATAATAGCCAGCAGTCACCTGGGCTTTCGACACATTAGAAGCTGTTCTAAGCACTTTGATCAGAAGCTGTTCTAAGCAGACAGCAGATCATGAGATCATGGGTCTTCTCAGCCTCCATCATCATGTGAGCCAATTACTATATATAAATTGGCACACATACATACATATGTATGTATAAAATTGTATATATATTATATATATACATATATGTATATATAAATGTATATGTTTTACTTACATATATACACACACATATCTCCTATTGGTCTGTTTCTCTGGAAAACCCTAACTAATACAGAACCTAATGATGTTCAAAGTATCTCCACTCCTATTTTGAATTTACACCAATCTGGTAAAGTAGAAGGACCTTTATCATCCTCATTTCACAGATTCAGAGGTGCAGGTTCTGAGAGGTTAAATGATCATCCAAGGTCACACAGAAATTTAAGTGATGAGATAGGATGAGGCTGCAGGTCTCCTGCCCCCAGATTTGGTGTCCTCGCCACTGCGACTCACCAACCTGGACATGTGAGCGACAACTTGAATGCTTGCAAATAATAGAGCAATGACACAACTCTGCCAGGCTTAGGCAGAGTTAGGCCTAAAATCAATAAAAATCAGTCACCCAAGAATGCCACCCTAAGGATATGGAGGCCCCTGTCTTCTAGTTTCTTGTCCAGTAGAGATATTGTAATTTCTTTGGTTTTCTGTATATTTGCCTTTTGAAGTCATCCATCTATTCATCTAATGACTAATAACCAAATATTAAGAGAAAAATATTATGTCTGTTAATCAAACATATGCCTAAGTATTCATGAGGGAAAATAAGAGACTTATATAGATTAAATCTAATTGAATTTTTATTCACAAATACATGGATTAACATCAGTTGACCTAAACCCACACAAATGATCTACCAACATGATATCTAAAGTATCATACTACATTCTATTAAGTCTATTTTTATAAAAACTTATTTTAAAATTAATTAAATAATTATCTGATTTTAAAATATGAGCAAAAGCATTCTTTAAATCTCTGAAGATATTCATCACTCATTACAAAATAATGCATTTATTCAGATACAAACTATATTTGGCCAAGACTTTGTAGATTCAATAACTCACTTTAGGAACAAACATCCCCAACATGGTTTCTTCAGATATGATTAATACTTTCTAAAGTTCTCATTCATTAAAAAACAGTTACTGAATATCTGCTCTAAGCCATGTGGGGCACTGGGGATGTAACAGTGAATAAAACAAATTTGAAAAAAGTTTTTAAATCCCTGCCTTCATGGAGATAACATTAGGGGAGGAGGCAAAGGAACAGATAATAAACAAGACAGTAGGCAAAGTATAAAGTATATTAGATGGTGGAAAATGCTAAGAGGAAAAGTAAAGGAAAGAAGCCAGATAGGAGGAGTTACAATTTAGCTAGAGTGCCCAGGGCATCTTCTTTTGTCCAGGAAAGTTTGATGTCTTAGGAATCCTAGTCCCAGGCAAAACAGTATCTTTGGTCACTCTAAATCTAGATTGAGAGGCCAGAGAAGGCATGTTATGAAGATACTATTTGAGTAAAAAGAACATTTCCACTAGAGGAAACAGCAAGTACAAAGACACCAGGCAGGAACATGCCTGGCTTCCTTGAGCAAGAACAAGTATCAGTGTGGCTGGAGCTGGTGTGAGCAAGATGTAAGAGAAGCAAAAGATAAGGTGAGGGGCCGGCCCGGTGGTGCACTGCTACAGTGCGCCACTTGAGAGCGCAGTGGCGCTCCCGCCGAGGGTTCGGATCCCACATACGGACCGGCCGCTCACTGGCTGAGCGAGGTGCGGGGGCAGCACCGGGGGTTGCGATCCCGTTGCCAGTCCAGTCCGGTACGGGCACGACACTGAGGGTTGCGATCCGTTGCCGGACACAAAAAAAGACAAAAAAAAGGAAAAAAAAAAAAAAAAGATAAGGTGAGAGAAGTATGAACCAGCAAGGTGCTTCAGGGAGATAGTCAAAGTCCTCAAAAGGAGGAAGGAGTATATACCATCAGTATTGCTACCCCTTGACAGGAAGAAACCTGTCCTGATTCTGGCTGTTCCCAGTTCTGACTTCTGGTATTTCTGGAGAAGCCAAGGAGCAAAAGTGGACAAGAATAGTAGTTGGGGAAGTGAGTTGGGGAGAAATGAGCCCAGTCCCCCGAGAAAAGGTTCCCTCCCACAAGTCTATCCCCCTCTTAGAAGTTTTAGGTTGAATCCTTAGAAGCGCCTGTGTGTTTAACTCATCTCTCCATTTCTTCTTCTCTGATTCTGCTCAGCGAGGCTCCTTCTGTTTGTTGACAACTCAGGGTTTTAAAGTTAGTATTACCACCAGGCATTCCTGCTAATGGAAGAAATCCAAATCTATTTGGCCACGAACACAATTACACCCACAGAAGTGTATTTTTGCTCCCAGCTTCAGTCTTCTTTTTGCCAGGTAGATAATTTATACAGAGCTAGAAAAAGATTGTTTGGGGCAAATGACACCATACAGTTGCCACAGATAGACAAAGCCTCCTATTTGAGACCAAGACAATGAGCAGTTCACTCAACATTTCAACTCCCAATTCAGCATCCCTTTTAATTTAAATGGAATTGATATTTCTTTACTACCTACTAGCACAAGGAGGGTGTCATGAGGACACTTTCAAAATGCTTTCAACTATCCAGATGAAAGATATTTTATGAGTATTACGCAATGCTGTCACTGAATCTTCATTCTCACTAGCCCTATTTATGTGTCTTTCTTTTTTATTTTCAACAAACATAATCATGCAGTATACCCATTGTCTGCATACTTGGCAAATTTGCTAACTAGGCATTTGTGTGTTCCTTCAGGTGTTTCATCCATATTTATTGATATTCATCAAATAAGCAGTAGTGATGTAGCCTGTTTGCTTTTTCTATTTTCTGCTGCTCTAGTTGCAGATGAATTAAATTGTCTCTAAAATATTATCAACAGCTATCAAAAAAGCATACCTTACTCAAAGATCTATTTTGTATTCAGAAAGCACAAAATCACATAACATAATCACTCTAGTAGCAAATGATAGTTATCTATAGCTGTTTATTGAGGGCCAACTATGTGTCAATCATCAAATTCTTAAGATTGTATCTGGGGGCATTCCAGGAATGGGCAACCACCATGTGATATACATGATTTCAAAGATTCCCAGCAGTACCCCTGCCCCTTAATTTATTTTCCTAAACAGATTCCCTCTGAGTGATGCGAGAGGGCCCATTAATGATGCTCCAGGCCATGAGTAGAGGCTTCACAAGTAATTTGAGGCCCAAACACCCCCGTGAGAGGGATGAGTTTAAGTTGGGGAAGATGGTAAGAACATAAAATCATAAGCATAAGAAATGTATTTGAGGGAGATTGAATAGATTATCAGTGGACATGTGAGACCCCTGCCTGATAGGAAAATGAAGAGCAAAAATGTAAATACTGTATTTCAAAGGGTATTTTTAAAAATAGTTTGTCATTCAATTTCTATAAATCCACATTTGCTGCCTTGCAAGAGCTCATAATCCAACAAATGTGTATTCTTTAGAAATTGATCATTTTATGTGTTTAACATAGTAGGGGCAGTTTTGCTCAACGCTCTCATTTTTTTTCTTTTTTTTTTATATATACTTTGTTTTGTTCTCTTTATTTAAAAAAAAAGAGGAGGTAGTAAAATATTTTACTACAAAACAGACACAGGCAAGAAACAAAAGGTTTGAGTGCCTGAATTTGGTTGTTCCACTTGAGATTCATTTAACCTCTGTATATCTTGATTTACTGATCTGTAAAATGGTTATAATATTACCAGCCTTCCCTCATTGCAAGGTTACTCCATCATAAGAGACAATGTATATGAAAACACTTTGGTATGTCCAAATATGTCACTATGCAAATATTAGGTGGAAATTATTATTTTGTAGTATTTAAAGTACTAAGTAATTTTATTCTCCCTTCTGTCCATCTAAGATTGCCCTGAACAAACTTGCAAAAAGAAACCTTTTGCATTTGCTTATGCAGTTGCACTCTGCCAAATAGGGGAAGATGTTTATCTTTGTCCAGCCTCTGGCAAGCGTATCACTCCACCCTGTGTAGCCAGAGGGAAGGAATAGTCCTGAATAATAATAATTTTTTTAAAAGTCCTGAATAAAAAAATAAGGATCAATCATCCAATTGAAAATCACTTCTTCTGGTTCAGTCATCCATTTGTCATGATGAGAAGCCATAAAACTATACTTCCGTAGGAAGTACAGAAAGAAAATAAAGAGGGAGAAAAAAAGAAAAACCTGAGCAATCATCGTATATTTTTCCCCTGAGGGAATATTTCTTAGTCTGTGTTTCAAGAAGGTATTTTTGTTAAGGATTATTTTTGTAGATTTCCCAATATGTAACCTTTTAATGATGTAACCTGCATCTCTATAAATTATATAGCATGTGTCAGAATCAAATGCTCTTAAAATATTATCAAAGGTTGCTAAATATATTTTTGCACATTCCTTCCTAACTCTATGTTATATGGTAATTGATACACAGCCCACAAAACATCTAAAAATACTTTTAGAGCAAAATAAATGCCTGCAATTTCTTTCTACTCTATGGTAAATGTGGACCACAGAAACCAATGTAGAAATTCATAAGTATAATTCAGGAAGTGAAGGAAAAGAAAGATAGAACAGCGGTCTCCACAACTCAACATTTACTTCATTTCTCCCTAATTACCAATCCACACGTAGTCCAAAGAATTAGAATCCATTCAAATCATGCCCTCTTTTTCCCAATCATATGGAAGTATTTTTGCCCTGGCTCAGGGGATTGCTTTCCATTTGAATTTACCAAATATGAAGAAGTGCAAACAAGTTGATTGAACACACTATTTGCCCATCCCACATCCATTTTCCCTTCTTCCTCCCAACAGAAGAATGGTTTTTGGTAGATATCTGTGACACAGGGGAGGGTATCCTGACTCCTTGCCCTCTCCAAGTGTACCTATCCACATTGTGGAACTCTCCCAACTGCTTGTGGTCCATGGTAGGATATGTCCTAAGTCACACCAATCAGACTGAAGGGAATGGCTTGATTCCATATTTGAGGTAGAGGATCTTACTCTTTCCTGTTGGATGTAAATATGATCTTATTCATATGCGGAATTTAAGAGAGTCAAACACATAGAGTTGATAGTAGAATGGTAGTGACAGAGGCTGGGGGAGGGAGGTGGATAGGGAAAGAGAAGATGTTGTTCAAAGGGTACAAATTTCCAGTTAGACAGGAAAAATAAACTTTAGTGATCTATTTTATGGAATGATAATTATAATTAATAATAATACATTTTATATTTCAAGATTGCTTAAAGGTTAGATTTTTAAATGCTCTCATCACAAAAAATTGATGTGTGTGAGGTGATGGATATGTTAATTAGCTTGATTTAATCATTTGGAGATAGGAGCTGCTCAGTTTCCCTGGGTTCAGTTTCAGGACACACCTCTGCATCTCAAGCCACTCCCTGAGGTCTGAGGCCCCTCCTGTAGGCTTTCCTCCAGGGGAAAGTTAATGTTGCTATTTAGACCTACTTTCCACACCAACACAGGAAAATGAGACCACAAGGGGCTGGCTTATGCAAATCATGTGGCTGGACATGCTCAGTAGACAAAGGTTATGTAACCCTGGCAGCTGGGCATGCTCAGTAAAGTGGGGTTTACCTTCTGAATGATCTCCCACTAGAGGTGCTAGAGAGCACAGAATATTCTTGAATATGTCTGGTGCATGTGATAGAATTTGACCAACGAACATGCTCCAAAAGGAGACCAACTGAGCATGTGTGTGAGACTATGTTACATAACTGAGAACCACCCCCTTAATTGAATATTCATTAGGTAGCAAAACTATAAAAGCCAAATCCCAGCAGAAGGCAGGGTTGTTGCTACTCATTTTCTTGGGGCCAACCTGCACTTCAGTTCCTGAAGTGTGTATGCTTTACCTTTGTGTTGTTTACTTTTAGCAGATGACTGCTCTCCCTCTTGAGCCAGCCTGCATTCTGTACTGAACTTAGTATGTATTTCTTGCTTTTGTGTTAAACTTGGTGTGGGCCCTGCTCAGTTTCTGGAGCTAGGCCACACTCTCTCTGTGAAATCTGTGTCTCTTATTCATTATATTAAACCTGTTCTCACTTTCCACTGTGACTCTGCCCTTGAATTCTTTCTTGTGGTGGAGTCAAGAACCTGGTAAGAGGACAGAGTGGGTTGAGGCCAACTATCAGGATCCCCAGACCCTACCTCCAACATCAGTTTCACAATGTAAACATACTCAAAATGTCACATTGTATCCCATAAAAATATACAAGTATTATTTGTCCATTAAAAATAAAGTAAAAATTTTTTTAAAAGAAGAGAAAAAAAAAAATCACTTAGCCCTGATAGCCCTAAGGGTAACCACAGGGGAAACAGGCATAGGTAGAATAAAGTTGATGCTGAGTACAACAGAGCATAGAAGCAGAAAGAACCTGGTTCCCTAAAGATGTCACACTAGCAATTGTATGACAACAAGCCTGCCTTACTCTTGGCAATTATGTGAAATAAGTTTCGTAATTCAACTACTTTGGATTTTTGTTGTTGTTGTTACTTGCAGCCAACAGCATCTTAACTGTTAACAACCATGTTCCTTCCAAATTTTCTTTTATTTTGTGAAGTTTATTAATGAACAGACCTATTAGGTAGGTATAAGCAAGTTATATACATAGATTTGCATCCATTAATGTGTCCAAGTTGCTGTTACTAGAGGAGCAATTGATAGTGAGAAAGCTTAATGCACTTCTATACAAATGTATCTGTTTTAGCACTTTTTTCATGAAGAACAGAAAACCTAGTCAGTGGAAGACTGTGCATGCTGTTTCAACTTCCTGGAAGAATCTTTCCATTCTTCCTCTCTACCTGATGTGGCTGAGTCCTACTCACCCCTCAGGGTTCAATTTCACTGCCTCTTCTCCTGGGAAGCCCTTTTTGACCCATAAAGACTAAACTAGATGCACTTCCTATGTGTTCCCATAGCAGTCACAATTTACTCCAATTCCAGCTCTTTACTTACTATATGGTAATAATCTTTTTGTCTGTATCCCTGCTGGCATGTAAGTTCCCTTGGGGCTCGGATGGTATCTAATTCACTGTTACATCCATGGGTCTAGCATACAGCCTGCTCATCATAGGTGCTCAATAGATATTTTCAAAATGAACACAAGCCCAGCATGCTTTGAATAGAATGAGACAGAGTTCCAGCATAAAATGGCCATTTCTTTTAAAAAATTAGGGCCGAGCCGGTGGCGCACTTGGGAGAGTGCGGTGCTGGGAGCGCAGCAGCGCTCCCGCCACAGGTTCGGATCCTATATAGGGATGACCGGTGCGCTCACAGCGCTCACTGGCTGAGCGCGGTGCAGCCGGTCTCAAAAAGGACAAATAAATAAATAAATAAATAAAATAAAAAATTAAATAGAAAATATTTTTGGTAAAAGCAAAATTTCCAAAAAGACTTTATTTGAGGTAAATTTTGAGCATTTCTAAGTGCATATTTCAAAAGTTTTAATAAAGACCATAATGCAAAAAAAAAAAAGTTCTAAGAAAGATGCTGTATTTTCTTTTAATTTAAACAATGGAAGAAAAAAAATCGAGCTGTACAATAGATACAGTGCTCTTTGACACACTGAGTTATCACCAGTTCCTTAATGAGAAACAACTGAAAATCAAGATCTGAATGTATCCTATATCCTTTATAGTTTGTTGTTCTTGAATATAATACACTCTCAACAATTCTGTGGTGCTCATGAAGCCCCAGATTTTAAAAATCCTTCCAAATAATTTTGATATGATTAAATCCTACTTGACTGCTTTACATTCAGGATTCTGTTGCCCAAAAATGACAATTTCTATTATGTACCTAACTTTTAATAATTATTATCTTTTAAAATTTGAATCACTAGTCACATCATTCTGGATGCATACCATGCTAGCAGTCAATTACTATTTAAAACGGAATATGGGCCTACCAAAATTATCATGTTACACCATAATTTTTAGTATCAAATGATGATTACAAAAACTCAAGCATCACTAGAACTTGGAAATCTCCTCAAAGTACTTTTCTAATATAGGACTTTGTTAAAAATAGAACTTGTTTTATACCATTAGAAAATGTCAAAATTTTAATATAAATTGTGGCAGAAGGTTTTCATTTTGCCTAATTAGAGCGAAATTTTCTTTTTACTTTTAAAGTAATATTTTTATTCATGAACACCAACACCCCAAAGAGGCCATAAAGGGTGTGAAGAGCAGATTTTATGGGTGATCAAGCAGAACAGTCACACTGTATCTCCAAGAGTATTTGCATTTGGTTTTTATTTGATGCCTATTTTCATTTATTTTTAGTTTTCTGGTGATAAGATTTTCCAATTTTATTTCAGTTGAAAGATAATGATTTCAATTGTATACATCAAGAAAAAGCTACAGAAGTTTTTAAAGGCCAGTAAATGTCCCCCTAAGAAGAATTCTCCAAGCATAGTTTATTAAAAGCAAGCAAACAAATCAGGTTAACTGAATTTCTTTTGCCAGTTACCATTCCTATCCATGAAGTTTTATTAAAACCTATTGTGGTTATGACTCTGCCCTGTATAGATTAAGGGTAGAGGTTGAGGAAGTGGTAAAGACTCTCATCTTGTATCCTAGCATCTGGGGCCTTTGTTTGTGCCAATAGAAAGAAAGAGCAAGAGATATCTAAGGAGAGATGGCAGAGTTAGTGACCAAGGTTAGCTTAGTAAACTCCTAGGTTTCTTTGATCCTCTCATAACCACCATGAGGAGTCTTGGTTTACCTTCATTGAGCATGTACCCACTTAAATCTGAGCTCCTTTAATGAGGACAGCCTGTTCAGTTATCGCATGATTGTTTGGGTGATTGGTAGGTTTTTGTTGATGGGGAAGAGAATAATTCCACACTCCCTATACTACTACATGTGCTACCAGCTTGTTGCTTTACTACTACTCACCCTTCAATAGTGAGTGTTCTTGTATGCCGCCTGAATGCTTCTGCCAAAATAGATTACATTTGTTTCTCAGTCTTTTGCTATAGCTCTCTGTCCCCCTCTCTTCTCCATAGGTAAGTCACTTTAGAAAAAAAATTGCTAAGAATATTAAATATGAAGTGATACACCCTATAATTATATGCAACCTGTTTTAGAAGTATAGATAGGAGAGAAATCCGAATTGAGCCAATAGGTTGTACCTACGTAACGAAGTAGAAAGAAGATACTTAAGGGTAGCAAACTGTCTAACTTGAGAAAGAGACTAGATAAGTTTCCAAGAACGAGGACATTTGGGGTCAGACTGTCTATAAAACTGCATTTCATAGTGCACCACTACATGGACCAAAAAACTAATGTAAAGGGAAATGAATGGAAAGATTAAAAACCTGACCTTTGAAAAGGAGAAAGGGGAAAGTTGGTTACAATACAGAGATTATTGAGAATAGTGAAAAAGGAATCTGAGAAATCAGAAATTCTGACACATCCTTGTCACTTTAATAGATTATGTATAAAGTGGAGTGGATAGTAAAGTGGGACCAAAAGAGAGGAATTTATCTTAGAAAAGAACACTGTCATCATCAAACATGGAAAGAACAGTAAAGGCAAAAACAGATTGGAAGTGCTAATTACAAGATTAAATGAACGGGATTTTGAATATTTACACACACATATATATTTGAAATGTGTGTTTAACAAACTGAACACAGAACAATGGAGAAAAGGTTCACGTTGGGGTCCCTTTATTGAGTGGAAGTGAGTCTTAGGATCAAGCCTCCCTATGCTTGCTAAGACCTTAATGTCAAAACCTAATATTGATACTAAACAAATTACTAAATCCTTGCTAAAGTCTGTAACATGTAACTAGAAATAATTCTCTAAAGATGTGTGGATAAATGTGAATACTCATAATAGTGTGCTGTGAGTACTACTATAAGCACTTTTTCCTTTTTTGATATTTCAGTATCCAACAGTGTGTAATTATATAATGTCAACTTGTTATGTTTGAAAATAATACCCCCACAGGGGTTGGCTTATATCACAAGATCTTTGAATATGAATGTGGTTATAAGAATTTTCTTTTTGAGTATACCTATGTTGAGGTAATTTGTTACCATAGGTTATGGTAATAATACTTCTAATTTTATAGCCCTTTCATCCAAGGGTTTGGGGAGATATTACTAAAAATAGGAGAGCTAAAATTCAATAACTAGAAAACCTAAAGTTGTGGTTCTTTCTCTACTAGTTTGGAGCATTTTAAAGATAAGGTGGGGGGTTTTTTACTGTTTCTCAAATTTTTCTTTGGTAACACAGAGGAAGATCATACTAATATAAATGTAGAGACAATTACAAGAAACATACAAGTTGCATAACAAACTAGAGTATGTATAACTGAAGAAAAATTTATATAGACAGCAAAGAAAAGACGACATGTAAAGATTGCTTTGAACTCTAATGAAAACACATGCTATATTTAAAAAGATGACACGCCTGAGCTTCTTTTTGAATTGCATTCTCAGAATATAACCGGACTCATGTTTGCAAAACAGAAGGCTATGTCTGGAGTGTTAGGCTAATTCACCACTTGGAACTGAATCTACAACTAGTTCATAAATATAACCCACTGAGCAAATCCATGATGCACAGAGGCAGCCCATCTTCAATACAAACGGTAGACCAAGGAGAAGGAAGCCTTTAAAACCAGCAGAAGAAGAATATGATCTAATCCATCAAGATGCAAAAACTTCAGTACACATGCTGGTCAGTACATTGGTTTGTAATGAAAATTATGCCACTATAGCATTATAGAACCTATTTTAAAGAAGAAAGTATTTATGATATCAAATAACAACTTCTGTGAATATTAGCTTCAAATTAATAATAAATTTTCTTCTCTTCTCACTTGCCATCTAAAACTTCTCATGTAATCCCATATGTTGATGGTTCTCTCTTTTGGTGTCGTTTTGTTTAATAATACATTCAAATGATACAAAATTTGGAGTACTTCAGGGAGGTTCAATTTTGAATTCACGTTTCCAATGTCATCGGTTTTTCATTCAGTAAATATTTAGAGAGGCCCTTTCATGGCCCTGGTGCTGAAGTAAGGGCTGGGGAGAAAGCTGTGAGCTGGACAGATGCAATTTCAGCCTTCGTGAACCTGATAGTGCAGAGATGTAGGCAGTTCCCAAGAAAGCAAGTGCTGCAAGTGCCAAGGAAAAAGCGCAGGAGTCATGAGCATGTTTAACAGGATGGCTGGGGAAAGTGCTAGGTAAAATAAACCCTGAAGGATGGAAGGAGATAGGGTTCATCTAAGGAGAAGCACAAAGAGGGAGGCTCTTCCTGAAAGAAAGACGAGGTTATTTAAGGGTCCTGAAGCAAGAAATAACATGGCAAATTAAAGTTAGGCTAGGAGGGCTTCTGCTACACAGGCAGCACCATGAAGGCAGTGGCTCTGTCTATTGCTTTGCTTCATTGACATGCCATCGTAGTGCCTTGTACACAGTGGTCGGCCAATAAATAGTCGTTAGATGAATGTGGCTGAAGGGTGAACAACTAAGAGAAGAATAGCACAAAATGACTGTACAGAAATAAGCACAGGACAAAACATGCAAAGCTTTACAGGCACATTAAGAATGTTGAGCTTTATCCTAAAGACAACAGGAAATCATTGAAGGTTCTATACAGGGCAGCAGCAGATCCAGAAAGATGATTTTCCTATTATCATATTTCATCAAACCTAAGCAGCCATTGATTGTAAAAAGCACCATCATTAATACATGACATTAAAAAAAAACGTTGTTAATTCCTTGAATTTGTTAAGACAATTGAACAGATATGATGGTGATAGGTGCGAGTGGGGAAATGGAGGGGGGAGAGAGGAATCGGGAAAGGGACGTGAAAATCAACTACATTGTATATTGATAAATTTAAAATAATTAATTAATTTAAAAAATAAACATTGTTAATTAAACTGTAATACAAAATAGATTGTAAGATTCATCCTGATTTCACAGAAGTTAAAATTCAAAAATAAAAGTGTGTATTGGAGTTGACAAAACGTAGCATGTGTAGAAAGAAAATGGATTTGAAATGGGAAACCATGCGTACAGAGTGACTAGTTAGAAGGGTATTTTCATGGCTGCTTCGTGGCTCAGTCTGTTGTTGGAGTATAAAACTGGAGCAGAGTAATGGCAGTTAGAATGGAGAAAAATGGACAGAAATGAGGGCTATTTAGCAAACAGAACTATCAGAACTTGTAAATGGTGCATATTAGATTGAGAGAGAGGCATTGGATGGATGGTCATGTTGTTCACTGCACTTGAAACAGTGTGGAAGCTCTGAGCAGAAACTGGCTGGAGAGGTAATTTGTGATTTATCAGGATACAGATGGAGAATGAGGTCTGAGGGCAAGAGAGATTTCTTTTTCCCCTAGGGCCACAGATTTTTAACCAGAGGCAAAGACCCTAGCTGCATTGCTGAAGTTGAGTTGTAGCTGGCATATACGAGAGACAGTGAAACAAATCAAAAGCTGCTTGAAGTGGTACAGGAGAGAAAAATGAGGCCTGATAAAGATTTCAGCAGCAGGAAGAGAAAGAGGGGACAGCCTCCGTAAACACAGCAGAGGTGAAAGCCCAGTACTTACCGATTAAATGAGCTGTGGAGGTTGTGAGAGCAAAATAATTCACAGGCTCCTGGTAGGTCATGGTGCCATTAATTATAATGGAAGTGAAAAAAAAGAAGCAGCAGATAAAAACAGGTTTGCTGGCAAGACAAGGAACTGTTTCAGTCTCTTTACTCTTTGACTATGGCCTGTGGAGCGTTCAGGTATACACTAGACAGGCAAAACATGGACAGTTAAAAAAACAAAAGCAAACTCTATACCATACTATATTGGAAACTAGTTCATCCTGTAAACAGCAGGAGGACATTCCTGACCTTATTTGTTGTGTTCAGGGAGAAGAGGTAACACCATACTACCTGATAGCTCGGGCTCTTGTTAGATGGACTTGAATTCCAGTCTTGGCTCTTCTGGATACTGGCTGAGAGATCTTGGGCTAGACACTTGATGTCTCTGAGCCTTGGTTTCATAATTGGTAAATTGAGGAAAATATTTAGTTTCTAAAGGTGTTTTACAAATTAAGATTTAAACAGTGCTTGGCATGTAGAATGGACTTGATAAATGGTAGCTATTTTTATTATCTGTTTTGGTGTGCCCATCAACTCTGGGACAGTTTCTTCCAGAATTCAAATTATATTCATTTGTTCCATTCTTTCATCAAATATTTATTGGACCCTGCTATGTGGGAGGTACTGATAACCATCTGCTTGTACCATATCTCTGCATTTCTTATTCTAAACAACTGAATTACTAGCTGTTATTCCTCGATTTTTCTATGCTGCCTGTAGAGTTTGATGTCTAACCTTCCAGTCTGGGCTAAAATATCAGCAAGTCCTCACGTGCTTGTCAGCAGAGAGACACAGGAGCTTTTTTCCTAATAGAACAAATGGAAGGAACTGAGGAAGACACACATAAGGCAAGGTGGAGTGGATCCAATTTTGAATCAAGAACTTATATTTCTGCAGAACTTTTGTATTGAAAAGAGAAAAGTAACTTCTACATGAAAGTCGGTTCCTCAAAATGATTTAAATCTCTTTCTCTCCTAAACTTTGGGAGAAATTGCATCATTAATTTGTGTTTCTTTTTTCCTAATATTTTTAATTTTAATTCTTAATTGAACCTTTCTTTCTCCAGGGATTTATTCCTCTTTGCTACTATTTTGTAATCATTAAAAGGCTTTGAAACAAAGTCATTTTGAAGCTATTCTTGCTTGCACTTTTATTTTCCTCCACTAGGCTTTAATACCAATTTTTAAATTCATGCCCAGAGTTGCCTACTGCAAACTGCCCTTGTTATAGAAGAGGTCATCATGATTTATGATGGATCTACTTATATATTCTTTTGTGGTTTCTAGATTTCCCTTTGTTAACTTAGTTTAGAAAATTCCTCAATCTACTTCTTTCTGCTAATCACTTAATCAGCTAGGGCTTCACTACTTTACTTTGAAATGATTTCTTTTGCTTTATTTAATTTTTATCTTCTTCTGGTCTGTGTGTGACAACAGGACATCAGAGAGAATATCCCAAATATTGATCTCCCACTTTAAAAGACTCCTAAAGGGAGCCACCTTTTGTCTCTTTGCTCAGGTCTGACCACCCAGGATCCCATGTGGACAAGGAGATCTTTCATTAGTTAGTTTCTTCACTAAAGAACACACATTACAAAATTAAAACATAAACATACATTTTCAGTATTGGGGAGAACAAAACTTACTGGGAATATTTTTATGTAATGTCAGCATGGCATTCCTTTGTTAACTGCAAGCACTTGAAATCTAGCTGGGAAAAACAGAATACCATGAAAAAGTTCAGGGATCACCACAAAAAAACAAAGCACAAATTTATAAGAAAAGTAGATAGAGTAAACTAAACATACAACTCACTAAGAGGGGATACAGAGCAAGTGAGTATTTCCAATCTAATAGAGCAAAAGAGAGTTCCTAGGGAGTAAAAATTTGGAAAATAAGTGAAAACTCTGTTATTTTAAGAAATACACTTAAAACACTCTGGTATTTTAAGAAAGAAAGTTATTTTGATTCTTTTAAAACAGTAATGTGGAGGTTTCAGAGTGCCAAGAGACTTAAAGACCAATGACATAATTTGACTGGGCCTAATTTATTCTCAATTTAATCAACATTATACAACATCCCATTGGTTTCAGTTCTCATTTATCTGGATATTTTTCCTGTAAATGTTTAGCAGCCATAAATCACCCTA
This sequence comes from Galeopterus variegatus, assembly GCF_000696425.1. Lineage (NCBI taxonomy): Eukaryota > Metazoa > Chordata > Mammalia > Dermoptera > Cynocephalidae > Galeopterus > Galeopterus variegatus. The sequence goes on from NW_007727982.1 coordinate 160,946, forward strand.
CCTCTTGAAAGCAGGGAGGGAAGTTCAGACAAAGAAAGGTTTTGCCTGAAAGTAGGTGACAGCTTCAAAAGGGAAACATGTTCCTTTAAAACTCTCACGGAGCAAAAATTTTTGGAAGTGATGACATCCAACTTTAACCCCATTATCTCATGTGAAACTGTCTCATAAGCAGGAGGCCTTCTCCATTCTTTAACAGAAATATGAAAGTACAAGCTGGCACAATTTTTAGAAGGAGATTTCTTACAAAACTTTCCAAGCATTATATGTTCCATTTGTTGCAGAATGTATAAATTATCTTTTTAAAAAGCCCTTAATTGTTTCATAACGATCTTATTTGTTTTTCATAAAAAAGAATAAATCATTAAGTGTGTGGTGAGTATGTGGGAAAAATTTTCCAAGGGTCTCCAGAATTAGGGCCAAAGATACACTGAAAGGAAGCAAAAGGGAATTCTGGAAAAGCTCAGAAGGAGACAGAATGAGAAACTTTCTATAAATTTTCAGACTTTAGCAAAGAGTAACACAAGGATTAAATAAGTAACTTTATTCTCTATAAAAGGAAAGGGATGTAGTCTATTGAGAAACATAATCCTAACTCAGAGAAAGATCTCAATTAGGGAAATAATTTCTCCAGAGTTTATAATTTCAAGTACAAAACAAAGAGCTATAATGAAAAATGTATTAATAACATTACCGCAGAATTTCAAAAATTTATAATTCATTATCATGTGATAAGCATGTAAGTATTTACTGATAAATAAAGAAGGTGAAGGCATGTTACAAAAACTCTTGAATTCTTGAATCACTTGGTTTAGAAAAATATTGGGTTTCTTTATACTTGTGAGTAAAACTTGGAAATTTCAAAGTAAAAAAAAAAACAAACATATTCCAAAATGAGGGTTTTGATGCTAGACAGTATTGGGTTTCTTTATACTTGTGAGTAAAACTTGGAAATTTCAAAATAAAAAAAAAAAAACAAACATATTCCAAAATGAGGGTTTTGATGCTAGACAGTATTGGGTTTCTTTATACTTGTGAGTAAAACTTGGAAATTTCAAAGTAAAAAAAAAAAAAACAAACATATTCCAAAATGAGGGTTTTGATGCTAGACAGACTTTTAATTCTAACTCTGTCATTTACTATGTGACTTCTGCATTTTCTTTATCTATATTAATATCTGCTGTGGGAATTTGTTGTGATGTATATAAAGCATCTAAAACTTCCTGTTAAGTATGGTGAATTGAACACACCTGTTCTCTGCTTCTTTCCCTAAAATTCTAAATTTAAAAAAAGAAGAAAAAAAAATTAAGCATAAATCCATAAGGACAGCAAAAATGCAAAAGAAGAACATACGAGACAAGAGATGACAAGACAATTTTAAAATCTGAAAAACAAATGGATGAAAGGTAAATGTCTTGAAAGCTGACTTGTATGATCTAGTTGTGCCATAGAACCCAGAAAGTTTCAAGAACTAGCAGCACCAAGTATATCTGAAGGTTGGGGGTGGAGTGGGACTGAAAACAAAATTACAGACAAATCTACCTCCTCCATATGTGCTGAAGACTGAGGTTTACTTTCTGAAGAGGACGAACCAGGGAAGCTCTATATTCAGGAAAGAACATGTAGCTGAAGGCATGGACGAGGTACCTAATTGGAAACAGGAGCATTGAGTGGAAGTCTACTTTCTGAACAACATTTCTCCCCAACCCCATCCCCTACAGGGCTCACAAAACATTGGCAGCCATACGTAAGCCCCCAGGACATAAGATTGGAAGATTCTTCTCTGAACAAACTGGTCCAAGGGAAAAAGACATAGAAGTGAAAATGAGAGAGAAAAAATGCAAAGATTAAGGAATCCACCCAGGAGGCTCAATATCAAAATATCAGGAATTTCATAAAGGGAAAACAAAAAAAAAAAAAAAAAAAATGGAGAAACACAAATTATTAAAGAACTAATACAAGAAAAATTTTCAAATCCTGAAAGTCATGAGTTTCCAAGCTGAAAAGGTCTGTTGAGTTTCCTATGTAATCAATGATAAAAGACCTACACCAAAAGTACTATGATGAAAATTTACTATGCTGACTATAGAGATAGAGAAGATACTAGCTTCCAGAGAAAGAAAAAACATAAACATCACATATGAAGTAACAATTAGAGTCTGTTTCCATGTATATATCTTTCCATTCATGCTTTCCACCTAAAACAACTATAAAAGTGGGATAAAAACAACTGCTTCAAGGCATTGGAAATAAGCAAGGCAGCCAAGACTTGAAGAACCAAGATCGCAGAGAACAGGGAAATGCATTCGGGAGCCTTGAATGCAAGGCTTTCAAAATCACTGCTTTTTCCTCAGAGCATTTGCTGATTTGCATGGTGGGGCATTGAAACTGAACAAAAAGGGTGTCCTAGAGTTTGTGTCAGTCTCACTGGTTTGGGAGACCCAAATTCAAAGTCAGAAATACCTAGCCCCAAAAAATTTGAAAAGCCAATATCCTGAAGAAAAATTGTCCACAGAGAGTAGTAAATATGAGTGATGGTTAATTTTATGGTGTCAACTTGAGTGGGCTAAGGGATGCCCAGATAGCTGGAAAAACATCATTTCAGGGTATGTCTGTGAGAGTGTTTCTTCAGGAGATTAGTATCTGAATCAGTAGACTGAGGAAAAAAGATCCACCCTCACCAGTGTGAACAGGCGTCATCCAATCCATTGAGGGACCGAATAGAATAAAAAGGAGGAAGCAGGGTGAATTTTCTGTATCTCTTCTTGAACTGGAATACTTATCTTCTCCTGCCCTTGGACGTCAGAGCTCCTGGGTCTTGGGCCTTCAGAGTCCAGGACTTACACCAGCAGCCTCCCTCCCCACCCTGCCCCTCCCAGTTCTCAGGCTTCCAACCTCAAAGTGGGAGTTACACCATGAGCTCTGCAAGTTTTTTGACTCAGACTGTATTACAACAGCAGCTTTGCTGGGTCTCCAGCTTGCAGATGGCAGATAATGGGACTTCTCAGCCTCCAGACATTAACCATTCCCATAATAAATCTCCTCAGATATACATATACATATACATATACATATACATATACATATACATATACATATACATATACATATACATATACATATACATATACATACACATATACATACACATACACATATACATATACATATACATATACATATCCTATTGGTTCTGTTACTCAGGAGAGCCCTGACTAATACAACCTGACATCTCTTAGAACTTTTTCCTCACAAGGCATTTACAGATTCTTAAGCAGTTTAGTTAGAAGCCAAGAAATCAAGCAGAAAATCTGCAGTTAGAAGGGGGGAAAAAAAGTAGTCTTCAATTGACTACAGCACCAAGAAGAGAAAAATTGGAGTTTAAAGCCCACAGAGGATAAGAGGTCTTGGTAAACACCTCCAGACTTTTAGTCTTGATCCCCAAAAGGAAATACCCTAAGAGTAAGATTAAACTGGAAATAGACTATCCTCAAATATCCAAGGGGATCCATCCCTCTTCGAACTGCTTGACAGAGAAAAGAAAATTTTCTCTGGAAAAAGACAAAATCATCCAGAACTTCTATAATCTTTAATTTACAATGTCCAGTATTAAGTCAAAAATTATCAGACATGCCAGGAAGACAAAAATGACTAAAAACAAAGAGGAAAAAAATAGAAAATAGAAGCATATCCACAGGTGGGTAGTACAGGTATTAGAGTTACCAACAGATTTTTTTCTTTTACTTTTTTATTTCTTGGACCAACACAGATTTTTTAATAGCTGTAATAATATGTCCAAGAAAAGAAAAAACAAGATGAAGAATTTTATCAGAACTGAAATTTATATTAAAAAGTGTCAAATGGAAATTGTAGAACTGAAAAATAAAACAACCGAGATTAAGAAATCAATAGATGGGTGTAACAACAGATTAGACAAACAAAAGGGAGAAAGGATTAATGGACTGTAAAATAGCACATTAGATAAAAATAATCCAAACTGAAAGATAATGAGAATAAAAAAACAGAAAAAGCATGAGAGTCAAATAGGGCACAGTAAAAATGGTGTAGCAGAAGTATAAGTGGAAATCTGAAAGTAACAGTGTGTGGCAGGCCTAAAGAACAATCAGTGCAGGGCCGGCCCGGTGGCGCACTCCGTAGAGTGCAGCGCTTGGGAGTGTGGTGGCGCTCGCGCCGAGGGTTCGGATCCCATATAGAGACCAGTCCGCTCACTGGTTGAGCGCGGTGCAGGCGCAACACCGAGGGTTGCGATCCTGTTACTGGTCACGAAAAAAGAAAAAAAAGAACAATCAGTGCAGAATAGGGCAAGAGAACAGAGGTGTAGAGCTAGGGTTGGGTGTTACTGGTCACGAAAAAAGAAAAAAAAAAGAACAATCAGTGCAGAATAGGGCAAGAGAACAGAGGTGTAGAGCTAGGGTTGGGCCTGGAACTCACTGACGCCTCAAGCCCGTTGTCCAGACTGGGTCACAAACCCTTCACACACAGGTCTACAGCTAGGTAACTGGAAAAAAGGTCCTTGGAGCCTCGGTTGAAGAAAGAGTAGTCTTTATTTCTGCACACACACATCTAGGAGCTATGCGATCCAAAGAAAAACTCAGATACTCCACTGCTACTGGCAAAGTTGAAAGGAAAACTGAGTGGCTGTCTGCAAAGTAAACATGCTGTATTTTTAGATGTGAGCTCTCTGCCAGCCAGGAGTTCAGGGCTACTGCTCCACAAAACTCTCGAGAATGCACAATAGCAACAAAACTAAAAAGATACATTGGCGCACATGTGCACTAACTCCACCCACACACACAATTTGTTTACAAAGTATGTGCTGCACCACACCCAACCAGACCTGAGAAGAGGGGGCCTGATTAAACTATTCTATTTTCCCAACAAGAGGACTTTAAAAGGGATTTCTCTAATATTCAATGCATATGACAGTTACCCAAAATGTTAGAATTTCTGTCCTGTTACAAAATTGAGATGAACTAGTGATATTTATAAGAAAAGTAAAAAACAAAAAAAAGGGGGTGGGAATTTTTAATTTCATAGAAAACATGCTATATCAGAAAGGAAATGAAATATAGTATAATATGTGGCTCACTATCTATGCATAGTAGTTATACGGTCATAGCAATGTAAACAAACATTGATTTAAATAAAAATGATAATATAAGGGCCGGCCCAGTGGCGCACTGGAGAGTGCGCCGCTTGGGAGTGCAGCGGCGCTCCCGCTGAGGCTTCGGATCCCATGTGGAGACCGGTTCCCGCTCACTGGCTGAGCGCGGTGCGGGCGCAACACCGAGGGTTGTGATCCCATTGCCGATCCCCGGTACGGGCACAACACCGAGGGTTGCGATCCCATTACCGGTCAGTAAAAAAGACAAAAAGGAAAAAAAAAATGATAATATAAGTTAATTGGAAGGATGAAGAACACAAAATATTTCTGTGTTAAAGAGATGGGACTATAAGAAAGCTAAATTATAATATTCCATAGCAAGAAAAACAATAAATAATATTTAAAACTGGCAAATCAAGAAATAGCAATAAAAGCTGTTATTTAGATATATGGAAGCAAATATTAGAATAAACAGCTAAAAATAATTTAAACTAGCCACCTCTGGAGAGAACAAATTAGAAGAGAGAAATAAAACAGGGACTAGCTATTTGTTAATGAGTTTTGAAGTATTGTTTGATTTTTAAAGCATGTGCAAGTATAATTTTAATAAGAAAAATTTACCTTAAAATTAAAGAGTAAAGAAAGTCCCTAGCAAAGTGACTGGTACATGATAGGTATTCCTTACATATCTATTATATAAATTATATGACATCAGGCAATGTGGTGAAAGGTAGGGGATCTACATTTGTTGGGCCCAGAATTCTTTTGCAGGAATGAAGCATTGATTTGCATTTTTCCACAGTGTGTCTTCTACCCCATTTTCTGGAGTCTCTCCTGGCAACTATTCAGCAGGACTGTCCCTCCACAGTGCAGAGTGGATAGCTACTTACATAAGCTATCACTTGCCTAGCAATAATATTCTCCAATGACATGCCATAGGCCTAGACGTTTTCAATTTTTCCAAGCTCATAAAGAGTCCAGCTATTAAACAAATGATGAGGTCAATTGGCTTTCTTTAGCTGATTACAAAATCCTAGAGAAACTCCAAGTTTTGGTTTGATTATGCTAAGTGGTCCAAGATTATGGGGGCAGGCAGGAAATTTTATGTCAAAAAGCTGGAATAATTTATCCAAGGAAAAAAAAAATATTCCCGTAACACTCACATTTCACCTCCCAGTAACAATCAGGTCTGCTTAGGTGATCATACATCTGAGAAGTGACATTTATAGTGTGGCTACTTATGGTTTCAAATAGCATGGCAAACCTGATAAGTACCTGTAGAAAAAAAGCTAGTGCATAACAGAGGATCAGGGTTTGTTATTAGGATTGATAGACAGATGGATGGATGGATACAAGAATGAATATTGATTCAGAGGACAAAATTTAATCAGAGCATGTAGCAACTTAATCATAGACATACAGGATCTGAAAACATGCTAAGGAGACAATACCCCATGTACTCTTTCCTCCATAATTTTGGGTCTAGTTAGGTCCAAATATAGTTACCTTATACAGCTACAAATCTTAGAGTTGGAAGGACTATTAGGAGATAATTCAGTTCTCTCTATTTTAACAAAAATAGAAAAAAGAAACAGAAGCTTTAAGATGTCAAGGTAGAGGGGAATCTCTGGGAAGAAAATGGTGGCAGTCAGATAGTTTTGAGTCTCCCCAAATTCTGACAAAAACAGAAGACAATATGACAAATATGACAATAAAGCCAGAGTAACATCACACACAGACTGGCATCTAAAATAAAATAGGCGTATTAGTCCATTTCTGTTGCATATAACAGAATACCTGAAATGGAGTAATTCATAAAGGAATAAAATTTATTTCTTACAGCTTTGGGAGCCGGGAAGTCCGAAGTCCAGGAAACACATCTGGTGAGGACCTTCTTCTGGGTTGTGACTGTCTATAGCAATGCAGGGTGTCACACAGCAAGAATGGGCTGAGCAAGTAACCTGCTCACTTGCTCTCCTTATAAAGCCATCAGAACCATGCCCATGATAACTCATTACTTCATGAATGGATTAATCCATTCACAAGGGCATGGTACTTAAAATCCAATCATCCCACCTTTCAAATATCATTATCAGATTTCCCATCTTCTTAGTACTGTTACAATAAGGGTCAAACTTCAGTGAGTTTCAGGAAGACAATCAATGCACAGCAATAGGTGATAAGGTATCTCATTGAACCCCTAAATCAAGCAGATAGGGACAAAACATCAACAGATGCAGGGCCTCTGTGGAGTCAGTAACAAGGTGGTGGGCTCTGATAGACCTGAAGACAGTAAAACCTCTTCTTAGTACTGTTACAATAAGGGTCAAACTTCAGTGAGTTTCAGGAAGACAATCAATGCACAGCAATAGGTGATAAGGTATCACCTATTGGGTATCTCATTGAACCCCTAAATCAAGCAGATAGGGACAAAACATCAACAGATGTAGGGCCTCTGTGGAGTCAGTAACAAGGTGGTGGGCTCTGATAGACCTGAAGACAGTAAAACCCCCAAAGCACTGGAAAGTGTCGCAGGCTTCTTCCCAATCAAAATTTCAAAATTGCTGTTTTAGAGGTATATGTTGATTTAAATGATATTACAAAAGATTGGAGAGAGATTCTTATGCCTTGTCTACAGATTAGGTCACAGAAAATTTGAATATCAGTAAGTCATCAGGTTACAACAGTCTGTTAGTTGTCAGTATTTTAAAATTTTGTAACAAAATAAATAGCAGCCTGAAAGACTGCATGTGTATATATAACTTTATCTATATCAATTTATCAACGTTTTATATATTTTTTTCTTTAAATGATTAGTTTTGTATTCTTTTCTGGCACTAAAGCAAATGATTCTAGAAAAATCACTACATTTTCATTCTTTAATTGTTTGTAACTATAAAATTGACCTTTCAGAATACTAATCTTTCAGCTAAGTGCTCAGGTATCCTTTTAGCATCAGGAACACCTTTTCTCATCTTGGGGATATCAAAACTGCTGTTTTCCCCTCAAAATGCATGAGAATACCCTCCAGTATACATTGATATGGAGCCCCGAGGATGTCTCTATTTATAATCTGAAGTAGCTCATGAACAATTCTGGTTCCAGGCAATAGCGCTCCAAGGCAGGACAGAGTGGTCTGTCCCAGGTGAGTTTCTTAGGTGGCCCCCTACGATGCAAATTAAGCTGCCCTCAAGGCACCCTATAAATTTATTATAAAAATTTAAAATAAAATAAAAAAACACAAAATAACAAAAAAGTTTGCCTTGCTAAATTAAAACTATTCCCCTCACTAAATGTAACTTTAAAATAGAGTAGAGCAACAAACAGTCAGCAAATGAAACAATGGAAGAGGGCTCTAGCACTCCACAAAACACTTTCTTGTATGTAACTGAATGAAGTAAAAAAATCCCAATTTTAAGGAGCTGAAGGGATTATGGTGCCCTAAGTGCTTTACAATCATTACATTGCTTCATGGTTGGACAATGAGCATGAACAATTATTACAGTTTATTGTGTTTAGAATTTGTTTTAATAACCCTCTTATCATTTACTTTGTTGTCTCTAGAAACATAACCTGGCAAGAATGCTGAGCAAATATTTAAATAAAAATCTTAAGCTACCTTTTGAATTCTAGTTATTTGAGACTTCCACTCCAGCCATCATACAGTAGGAGGGAGACTTCCACCTTAACCAATGAGAAAAATTGACAAGAATATTGGAAACAATTGTTTTCAGATGTCCAACAATAGGCAGCCCAGGAGTGTGATCCCTAGGAAAAGAGAAACGAACTACCTGAAGTTACCTTCCAGTCCTCAGGGAAGGGAAAGGAACCCAAACTTAGCCCTCACTATGTAAAAGAGGTTGAAATTCAGGGCAGCCAAGACAGCTAGAATTTGTGGGCAAAGTACCAGAAAGGAGGAAGCTACAAAGAATTTCCAGAGATCTGTGAGGGGTTCCACTCAAATCTTTGGGCAAGAGCCAACCTGTACATGCAAGAGAAGAAAGTAACTCTAGCCAAATAAGAAAGCAGCAGAAAGTAGTAGGCCAATCAATTCTCACAGCTCCTACAGGGTGGGAAACAGTCCACATTCTACTAGCCAGAGTGAAAAGACCTCGTAATGCATGATGCATTAGGAAGAATCTTCAGAAGGGCACTGCCTTGCTAGTGGGGCCAAATTAGCCCTCACCTAAACACTGCTCTGGATCTGTCTAACAAAGTTTAAAAACAAGCCTCGAGAGAGTCTAAGTCCTAAGAACTTAACTACATGCCAGGACAAGATCTAACAGTATTTTGAGAAATACAAAAAATGACAGCACCTAAAAACAAACAAAATATCTAGTATCCAATCAATAACTGCCAGGCACAAGAAGCTGCATACATGACAGAAATGATGGAACTAACAAACATGTAGGTGATGAGGAGGGAAATGAAAGATTTTTTTAAATGGAACTTTCCTGAGATGAAGAATTTAGCACCTGATATTCAAATTATGCTAGATGGAACTAATAGCACCTTAGGCACTGCAGGGGGAAAAAAAAAAAGATCATTGAATTTGAAGACACAATAAAAAACTATCCAAAATGAAGAAGCATCAAGGAGAAAAAAAGACTGAAAAAAAGTATCAGTATCAGTGACCTCTGGGACATTATCAAGTTGTCTAATATGTGTATAATCAAAATTCAGAGGAAAGCTAAGAGAGGGTAGGAGAAAAAGAGAAAAGTATTTAAAGAAATAGTGGCTTGAAATCTCCCAAATATGATAAATTCTAGTTATTTTTTAAATTCATATTATTTCTTAAAACATTCCACTCTCCAGTGATTGATGAGCCTAACACTTGAGTTGGGCAGACAAAAAGCCAAAAAATTCAAAGCTAGTACTGGGAAATTCAATGTGACATCTTAACTATTTTACCCAAAAAAAAGAAAGAAAAAGGAAAGAAATAATACTCCTAAGAAGTGAATTAAGGCTGAAACGTCATGTGATATTTTAACCTTAATTCTGAATTTCTTTGCTCTAATCAATCTAAATCAGGCCATAATGATATTTAAACGTTGCTACTTATAATTCACATAATAGGCAAACAAAAAGGAGGTTAAAATAATTCTATTATTTCACAGTGATGAAACAGACTGAATATTTCAATTACTCTACTTATTATAGTACACATAGAACAATGCCCTGTAATCTGCTTCGATATATATAGGCTCTTTAACCACACCACGGTGGGACTAATACAGTCACTTTGGTTGAGCTGCACTCGCTGATTCAGTGTTGGAATAAAGTACTTCACAGATTAGCTTAGTCTGCAGCACTTAAAGGTCAGGATTTATTGTAATGTAAATCACAAAGCAATTTTATCTTGACAGAGATTACATACTGTTACAATATTTCTCGCTGAATCTAGTGATGCGTTTGCTTTTTCTTTGCAACTGCTGTGCAAATTGGACCGTAGCCCAGAAAAGAAAAAGAGATGGCAGGCTGCTTTGGCTTTTTAGAAACAACTTAATTCTCTTCATTTTTCAAAGTTCCACAAGAAGAAAAAAAGAAACTCTGAAAATACACATAAAATCATACATAAATACTTGTAAACCCTCACAAACCCTGAGCCCTAGTGCACACAGATATCTGTAAATGACCGTCTCTCACATATCTTGATGTGTTTTAAGAAAGGGTGTAATTGCTGATGACTAACTTCTGATCGTTCATCCCAAGTATCTTGATACATTATCTAAATTATCTCCATTTTAAGCAAACAAAAACAATAAGATGCGTTCATGTTTCTGCTGACAGAAATCACAAACAAAAAGAGAACTGAATGTGAACAAAGAAAGGTGAGAATTAGAAAGTCCACTGCTGTCACTCTCTCTATAAGCAGATATGGAGAGGTAGGACAGACAGCAAAGCTTCCCTATTTTTCTGCTCCTTTCACGACTGCACAAAAGGTAGAAGGGGGGCCAGAAATGAGGAAGAACTTTCTGATTACCAGAGAATTAAATGAACAACTCACAGAGTTTGAGGAGTCTTTCTTTATTCTTGAAATTCTCAAGACAAGTCCGGCTTACTCTCTGTCCTAAATTATGTTTCTCAAAGAATCAATATCTATAAAATATCCCTACAAAGAATCAACCAGCATAGGCATAAAATTTTGCAAATTTTTATCAATCCCTCATACATAGTTTCATTAATGATGTACAAAAATGACAGAGAGGCCCGGTTATAACTAGGAAATGTATCCAAGGCTAATCTCCAGGTGCAATTACTCCATTTCTACTCCCCTCACTTGGGCCACAATTGGGTACGTATCTCCAACCCTGGCAAAGAACTTTTCCTTGACTGAAAAGTGATAAATTATTATACTGTTTATTCAAATATTGAGTAGGATATTCTTTCATTTTGGCTATATGTTATCAAGCAGGGCTCCCCACATATTAGTCATTCCACATCAAACTTCATATATCTGAAATCTGATTAGAGTATGATTTCCTTAATTGTTTTCTTTGAATCTATTCAAAATTGTACCTAAATAAGTTTATATTAAAATAAGACTTTTTCACTTCCAAAATTATAAATGTGAGATGATAGTTTTTAAAAATTGATGTTTGCTGTATGCCACCTAGAATAGTATTTGGGGAATATGAGCTATACAAAGAGCTGTGAAAAAAAGGAAGATATGTACTGCAGGCTCAGGTGGTATGTGGGCAATAAATGATATTCAAAAATGCAATTACATTTATTCATAAAATGCAAACATCCCTATCCACAATATCATGTACAATGAGGCAAAGGTACTTCCCATCCAAAGTTTTCCTGTAAAGATTAAGCAAACATCCTGCTTTGTGTGGGAAGGCCCTAGTTTATGCCTGCTGTTGTCCTGGAGTAATTAGTAATTGCTCCTTCCTTCACTCTCCTAAGTATCCTTGTTTATATGACACCCAAAAGGGTAAAATAAATCACCCAAAAAAAGCCGTACAGTCAAAATGTTTCTGATGTGCCTCATTCTTGTCTGCTGGACAGCTCTCCAGCACTGGGGGGAAAAAAATTCATCTGGATAGCACTTTAGAATTTACAACACACAATATCTTATTTATTCATCACAATAACCCTATGAGTAAAGTATTATCTATAAATTACAAATGGGGAGACACAGGTTCAGGGAGGTTTTATGACTCACTCAGGGTTCCTACAGCTATTACAGGACACAAGTAGGACTCACATCCAGGCCTCTGCTCCATACTGAGTGATCTCTTCTAGGGAATTGGGAGAAGCGGGAGTCTTGCAGAGAAAACGGTGAAGTTTGGGAGAGACAAGTATTCTGAGAATGATCCCATTCCCATTCAATGTGCATTTGGTCACATCCAGGCCTCTGCTCCATACTGAGTGATCTCTTCTAGGGAATTGGGAGAAGCGGGAGTCTTGCAGAGAAAACCGTGAAGTTTGGGAGAGACAAGTATTCTGAGAATGATCCCATTCCCATTCAATGTGCATTTGGAGAGATTAGGGCAAAAACCAGGCACCTCTGCAAGGTCACCACATTCCCATTTCATAAGAATAACCCATTTTTCACTTAAACTGTATTAGAAACACTGGATAGATTGCCAGGACTATAATCGACAGGCCTTGTGAATTAAATGAACTTCTTTATTATGCCCTGAAAATCTAACCATGCTCTTAATTACAAGTTAAATTTTATAACTCTGTTTTCTTTTTTGATGCAGAAAAGGAAGGAATGGAACGGAGGAACAGGAGGCTCCCCTGTGTGGCCTTGGACATGTGAAGAGAAGGGGAGTTCTCACGTAATAAAATAGCCTGCCTTTTGCCTTTTCTGCACTACCCTCCCCCCACCCCCCATACCCTCCCCCCCCACCCCGCCCCGCGCCGCCCCGCGCCACTGCGAGTGCTATGCCAAACACGTCTATCCTCCCAGCTCTTGTGGGGGAGGGCCAAAAGCTTTACATTACACCACTGGTTTACACCCTGAGAAACGTCTCGTGAGCTGCAAAATACACTTTGAAGCAACTTTCTAAAAGGCACATCTATATTTACCAATGTGTTCCACATGATTAAACTGTGAAATTTGTCTCCAGTTTGGCAATACCTTAGAGAGATGTTGTGAGGTTTAGAAAGAAAATGCCTGTGAAGTGCCTTAAGTTCCATGCAAGGAAAGAGAAAGAACTCTTCATCCAAGGTGCTGTTACACTCCTTGATGCTATATTGGTGCAACAGCAAGTAAAATAGCGTAGGTTATGATGTCACAATGTTGTCATGCAACATCATCCACAGTGAGAGCAAGAAAAATCTGTTTTTAAAATGCCTCTTTTCCCCCTCCTCTTCAGCTTGTTAAAGCATATGGTATCCAAAACTAGTTCACAGTGAACTTCATTTCTGCCTCTGCTGTAAATGAAGTTTCTTCTCAGGCAGATGTCAGTGCTAAAAGTTTGGTGCTCATAAATACCAAATTTACATAAAATCTATATAGCTTTTTTCAAAACTCTTTCTTGGTTGATGCAGGCTGATTGGCTGGGATATAGTCCACTTACTTATTCTTGTAACCATAATACATTTCCAGATTCACTAATTAGAAAAACAATAATTTTGACTGAACCACAAATGACATTCCTTGAGGCCTCTCTGGCTGTAAATGCCATGTGTCAGACTGAAAGGAGAATAAATTGAAAGTTAACTGAGATATTCTTGGACTATAATTTAAGCCTGTGGTTTCAAACTATGGCTCACCATTTATGTAATATGCATCATTTGTACATGAAATAAGAAATGAATCTTATAGGTTCCTTACTCCCTGAAAACACCATGAAAATAACCTATTGATGAAGCAAATCTGAGTTTATTACTTGTGACAATAAGAGAGTCCACTACCTTGACAAGAACCTAATGGTGTCTCAGAAGATGAAGGGCAAAGATAGAATATTATAAGATTGGGGGGGGGGGGTGGCTTAAGATGGATCTTTTGCTGTAGAAAGAGGGGGCTTAACTATGATTGGGCAAATTGTGATATATTAGTTTAGTGTTGGTAGACATGGAGAGGGGAGGGTTTTGAAAAAAAGAGTTTCAAAGCAATTCTTGAAGAGTAAACAGTTGTTTGATGCTGACTTAATTTGAATAGTGTAATGTTTGTTTAAGTGGATATTCAGGAACTTTCTGAAATGAACAATAAAGTTATTAACAATTTTATATTTCCTGGTAGGAATTTTCTGAAGTAATAAAAATCAGGTTGATAAAGAGAGTGGCATAATAAGTCATATTAAGGAAGCAACTTAATAGTAAAATCACGTTGATATAAACTGAGCTGTGTGAGAATAGATGGCTTTGGATCTCAACACATATACTGCTAGTGTTCTTCAAATTCAACTAGAAAAGCCCCAGCACACAAAACCAGCTCCTTTTCTCAGAAAAGGATTCATTTTAAGCTACTGAAGTAGGCAAAGCTTCCTCTAAGATGCGCCCTTCTTATCCTGTTGTCATTACCAATTACCTTCTTTACAATCACTGCCAATCACTGGCCTAGGGGTCACTCGTCTCCTTTACTTGATTTAACATATCTCTATGAATACAACAAATTGTAATGCTTTAAGGACAAACCTCAAGTTCTTCAGAAACACCTCATTGTCACTCCCACAATAAAAATCCTGTTTATAACACCACTCTGCTTAAAACTTTTTAATGTCTCCATTTATCTCAAAATAGTCTAAACTTTTTACTCTTTTGTGATATTTCCCTCTGCTCCTCTCTCATTTCACCCCATGTAGAGTGCCTACGTGAATTCTATATACCAATCACATTTAACTCTTTGCAATTTCAGAACATACTTGGCTCTCTCTTTCCTCATTTGAGGGTCTTGTCCATGCAGAATTGTGTCTATTTGGAAAGCTCACCAACATTTTTTCCTTTCTCTTTCCACTGGTTAATTCTTACTCATGTTAAAGATTTTCTCTGCTAAGAAGTCACTCCTCCAGGAAGCCCCTTGGGCATATGGAAGAAATGCTCCCCGTCCATGTTCCCTTAATATTTTATAATTGTTTCCATCACTTCACCCTCACTTCCAATAACAAGACATTCATTACATTGTATTGTAACGGTCCATTTATTTGTTTACATCATCCTCCCTGTCAGTAAGCTCCTTGAGGTCAAGCATATTATCTGGGAAACAGAGTTCATTCAGACATACTTTTTTAATAGATAGTGAGTGAATGAATAGATAAAGCCTCAATATAGTGATCAAAAAACCATAAAATTTGATGGGTTCTCAAAGAAATCATTTGATGTATCCTAAAAAGTAAAGAATTCTCAAAGTATTAGTTCCAAATCAACAATAAAATTTAAGAGAATCAAAATTTGCACCAACATGATTAATAAAAATTTAAAAGTATGAGAACACATTCTATTGGTGAGGCTGTTGAAAGGTAAGTGCTTTCAGATATTACTGGTACAACCCTTTTGGAGGAGAATTTGACAATATCTGAGAAAACTACATATGCACTTACCTTTTAGTCCAACAATTCCACTTACAGGAAGCTACCCTGAAGGTTAATTTACAACAAAGGAAAAATACATATATGCAACATTATTCATTGCAGGATTATTTATAATTGCAAAATATTAGAAGCAATGTAAATATCCATAGATAGAATAGTAGATGGATAAACCATGGTACATCCACAAATGGAAAAGCATGCAGCTGTCAAAAAAGAATAAGAAAGATCTTTATGAACTGACATGGAGTGATTTCCAGGATGAATTGTTTAGTGAAAACAGCACAGTACAAAAGAATACTACCTTTCATGTAAGAACAAAGGGCAAATAAAATTTGCAGGTATCTTCTCAGTTTGCAAAAGAAACAAAGGAAGTATAAACCAGAAATGAATGAGACAGGTTACTTCACAGGAGGTGGGTGAGAATAGAGGGGAAAAAATGCAAAAGAATATTTATGGTTTCTCCCATTCATGTAAGAGAAAATGGGGAAATATAAGAAAATAAACATGTGTCTTCTCATTTTATCAAAAAGAAATACAGAAACAATTAACCAAAAACTAAAGAAATCTGCTACCTTCAAGGTATGGAAACAGAACAGAAAGGATGGGAGAGTAGGAACAGGGTAGAAGGGATGAGGGAGATATCTCCAACTATGCCTTTTTATATAATTCTGATTTTCAGAACAATGACATTGTTTCACATGCCCAAAATTGAATAAATAATTTAAATCAACCAAGACTTGGAAAAAACCCAAAATGGAATACAAATGGCAACAAATGAGCTTCACTGCATAAGTAACTTTGGAAAACAACATTTTTACTATATATTTTAAGTCTAAAGACCAAAAAAACCTATACACTAATTAATTAATTATTCTGAAGGTATGCATATTACAGGATCAAGCAAATAGATATATTGTAGATAATGACAGCCAGGTACCTATCTCACCATTGGAGAAAGGATTTACAAATAATGAAAAGGAGAAGGCTAGAATGGATCTTGTGGTGTTGGATTGGAACTGGAGATAACAGTAAGAAATCATGGTTTTTATTATATACACACACAAAGAGAAAGACAGAGACAGAAACAGAGTGTGCATATTTATCTATTTCCTTGCTCTTTCCATTAAGAAAGCCTAAAAGCAATGACATCTCTGCCAATGAACGCACCTAGTGCCCAGATCTTGGCTTCCAGTGGTACCAATAAAAGAACCAGGACTCCTTGGAGAAATGACTGATTCCAGGGCTAGATTAGAGAAAGTTCAATACAAGCCTGGAATGTCTTGTGGAACTAAAAAATAAGAAAATGCTCAAAAAAGATTAGGAGCATGTCAGTAGGGTACAGGATCTTGTTTGAAGAAGCTCCCAATGACCAAATCTGCAACAACTGAGCAGCAAAATAAATAATGATGGTAAGGATTATAATCTATAGAGTAAAATAAATATCCATGATTTTATTCTGATATAATTTTATTCTGATATAATTCTGATATAGTTGAGTAAATAAATGAGGGAGATGGGACAACTCTTCCTTGCAATAGAATTCCAATAATAAATATAGAAGAAATGTTTAATAATTAATAAATACACAAGGAATGATGGAAATAGAAAGGCAAACAGCACAGTAATAGTTGTTTCAGGCAAGAATCAATCAATGGATGCTAAAATTGGTGAGTGAAAATTATGACAAGAAACAAAATACTTGCATAGTCTCAAAGCATCTCACCACAAGATACATATTAGTTGCAGAGGGAAAAACAATAACTTTACAGTGGAGAAACCTGCTAGACCTCATCTTGACCAAATAATCAGAGTTAATATATGTCTAATGAGATATATTGGATTTAATATACCTCTTGATATAATGCCCTGAGAAGGACATCATGTCTATGATAACCTTACCAAAGACAAAGGAGCTGAATCTAATCATGACAGAATATCAGACAAACTGAAATTGAGGAACATTCTGCAAAGTAACTGGCCAGTACTCTTGAAAAGTGTCAAGGTCATGAAAGGCAAAGAAAGGCTAGGACTATCCCAAATTGGAGACATAACAACCAAATACAGTGTAGGACACAAAATTGGATGCTGGACCAGAAAAAGAACATTAGTGGAATAATTGGAGAGATTTTAATAAGGCCTGTAAATTAATTACTAGTATTGTATTAATGTTAATTTTCTGCTTTTGCTCATTATGCTATAATTATATGAAATTTCAGGAGTTTAGGAAGTAGGTGTGGTTAAAGTGATTTATGTGTACTCTTCAAACTTTTTTGTTAAAAGTTAAAATTTAAATACACACAAATCAAAGTTTTATACTCTAATAAAAAATCTATTTTAATGAGACTACTAAATATACCTCAAATATCCTAGAACCCTTAAGTCTTTCACAATTTTTTTCTCAATTGCTAATGTAAAATTTCTAAATTCCAAGGAAGATGATCTTCCATTCTATGTTTTTCTAATATAATATCAGCAATAATTATACCCTACATACTGTAGTACCTTAAAATTTGTAAGTAATTATTATATGGAAGATTGTTGAGTAGGCTTTCTCTTAGATAATGTTTACATTATCTAATACATTTTATATAAAGTTAACAGATTACTTTCTGTACATTAAGTGCTTAATAAATGACTGTTACTATTATTATTAATATTATTCTCCTCTTCTTTTGTTCTAGACAACAACTTTATAAGTTAAGTACTACAGCTATCATTTTATCCATTTTAGAGATTAGAAAAAGAGTCACATGGATAATAATAGGGGCTCCAGGATTAAACCCAGATCTTCTGATTTGGACTGATGTTTTATCTCCCATGACAACTGTAAAGGGAATGACCAAGCCTTATGCTTCACTTCTATGAATCTTCCTCTGAGTCTACCACATAGCAACATGCTCAACCAAGACTGACCCTTGAAGAGATACAGCTATAAATATAGATTAACTTTTTAGAAAGAGAAAAATATGACACCTGGAATAGAGGTTATGTGATATCAATGGTCACACACCTGTTATACATACGATCAGCATTAAACTAATTAAAGAGAAAAATATTAAGATTAAGCTACAAAATATTATTACTAGGTTATAAAGGAGTAAACAATAAATCAAAAAGTTTTGTTTGCTGTAAGTAGCAGCTCATGACTTGGGGTGGGAATAGGAAGACTGAGTGAGAAAGTGTACCAAGGGTGAGTGAATCAGAATTTCTGGGGGATAATATTCAAGAAAATTTTCAAATGCACTCTCCCATAACCTGCTACAATCTGTAAGAGACTGCACTCAACCTGGTAAGGATGTCTCCTTTGAAAAACCGCCTATCTATTTGGTAAGATTATTTTGTTTATTTTGTTTTTGTGTTCTGTTCTCTTTCATTTAATTAAAATGAAATCTGCATTTATTTTAAGTTAAACAATAGCTTTTTTAAGTTAATAATCCCTTTTCCCCTCTCATCCCCCTGCAAATTCCACCCCCTTGTGTTAATAAATGTTAATAGTCAAACTTTTGTTATTTATCTGGTTTTGTATAGGTAATGTTGATATATAGTTCCAACAAACACACATATACAAATCTCATGAAACCTAAGTGAAATAAAGAACATGGCAAAAATGTAAAATTAAAAACAAAACAAAGCAAAAAAACAACAGCACTGGTGGCAAAAGAAAGCAAGGAGAAAAAAGATACCTGACATATTCAAATTAGGTGCTTAAGATAAATTAGTTTAACTTTTGTTTGACTTTTGATTTTACATTGCCCAGGTGGACAGATTCAGCTTCCCCATCCATTTGTTGAAGGGTGTTTAGAATCAAAGCATAAGCAATTATTTTATATCATGTGCTCTAATACCATAAGTGGGAAAATGAAACATTCCATCCACTTTATCATTTTAATCTTTCTTTGTTTTGCCTATTATGGCCATTACAAATAAAGATTAAAAAATGCAATTCAGATCACAGGCAAAGGGCTGATTTCTACACAAACACCAAGCCATAACGAAAACAACAACCCAATAGGAAAAACTGCACAAAGCATAAAAAAGACTGCTCACAGAAAAAGAAATACTGCACAGATAAAGATTAAATACAAGTGTACTGCAAAGTTAGTGGGAAAATGGAATTAAACAATAATACTAATCTTTCCATTAACTTGTCTTTTTTTCCAGCTCTCCCGTGCGGTGATCTGAACATTTGACCTTGGTGTTTTTAACACCACATGAACTTTTTGAGGATCCCCTCATATAACATACTTCAATGTTACTCTAAGGAATCATTTTCAACACTAAGAAGGAAGGTCAAGATACATGTCTCATAACCTTGCAATGGAGATTGGTAAATAACTATAGATAGCATTCTTTGCCTTCCATGGGTTTCCCTGAAAAAAGGAAGGAAAAGGGAATGTAATTCTGGTTGCCAGTATCAGCTTCAAATGGATGCCTTCATTTTATGTAAAAGTTGACCTTTTTTTTTTTTTTAAAGATGACCGGTAAGGGGATCTTAACCCTTGACTTGGTGTTGTCAGCACCATGCTCAGCCAGTGAGCGAACCAGCCATCCCCCCCCCCCCTCTGAACCCGGGGCCTTGGTGTTATCAGCCTCGCCCTCTCCCGAGTGAGCCACGGGCCGGCCCCAAAAGTTGACCATTTTTCAGAGTTGTATTAGCATGTATTCATGCTAACAGTGGTCTAACAAAAACTCAGGTAGTATCTGGGGTAGCACTTGTAAAGCTGCTTTGAGGGGCTGGCCAGTTAGCTCAGTTGGTTAGA
This sequence comes from Galeopterus variegatus, assembly GCF_000696425.1. Classification (NCBI taxonomy): domain Eukaryota; kingdom Metazoa; phylum Chordata; class Mammalia; order Dermoptera; family Cynocephalidae; genus Galeopterus; species Galeopterus variegatus. The sequence goes on from NW_007727982.1 coordinate 181,318, forward strand.
GCATGATGTTGTAACACCAAGGTCAAAGGTTCAGTTCCCTGCTCTGGCCAGCCACCAAAAAAAAAAAATAAACAATAAAAAACAAAGTTGCTTTGAATGTTATTTAAATCTTCTATCTTTATTTACCTTTTCATTTGTTTATGATTTCCCCCTGCCCCCTACTGGTGAATCCAAGATTCCTGTGCACAAAGATCATGTCCTATAATTTTCTTCTTGGCACTTCCTGAAGCATGTACCACAGCACTTGCTTAAAGAAGGAGATATGGTTTGAGTAGGAGATGCTCATTGCCTTGCAATATTGATACATGTTTTCCTTGCAAAGGAAGATATATCAACATTACATACTATGAATAGAAAGGACAACCAATTAATCAAAAAACACTTTTAATCATCTTCAAACTGCCTGTTAGAAAAATGTAAACACAAATGGGAATTTGAAAATGATAAATACCTTTAGTCAGGTTAAATTAATCTAAACAAAATTTGCTAAAAGTTCTATAAGAAAAAATTAAAGGAAACAGGAATGTAAGCATCTATTTGTTTCATCCTTACAATAACCTTATAATATAGACATTATTAGTCCTATTTAACAGATGAGGAAATTGAGGCTCAGAGAACTTACTATATTTGCTTGGTCAGCCAGGTAAGTAAGTGGCAGAAATGGAATTCTCATTCATTTTGATTTGAGCACTAATGATCTTTCTACTATACCACAAAAAGAAATATCCCTAATAAAGACTGAAAATAGTAAAATTAAAAAGTTGAATGAAGTTTTAAATGCATTAGAACTAAAACCAGAGAATGAGAGGCAAAAAACAATCTTAGAAAGGCAAAACCAGCACAAATAACACTGAACTAGAACTAAGGAGACCTGAGTCCTAGACTACATTGTTTACCCCATACCTCTACACTCTTAACATAATACCTGACTTATAAATAGTCACTGTCTGACTAAAAGGTACAAATAGAATCCTTAAGAAAGAAATATTCATCGTCATCACTGTCTGACTAAAAGGTACAAATAGAATCCTTAAGAAAGAATCAATCAGCCAATTATATTACAATAAAGTTACAATAAAGCTTTAATTATTCCAAGTAATCAGGAGATTGTTCGTTTTAATATAATTCTTGGTTAACTAATCATGCTTGAGAAAATCCTTTCTGTAGATTCAAGATTGCCTTTGGAAATCTTTCTAACTGTTCTTTACTAAGTAAAGCAAATGTTATTGTATAGAAGAATCACTTGGAGAACTTGCTACAATGCAGATTCTTAGGCTCCACTTCAAGAGATTCCACTCTAATTTAGTGTGTATGTCTGGAGTAGAACTCCGGAGCAATTCTGAATCAGGAGAGACTAAGACAAAACATTGAGAAGCATAAACTAAAGAACCCACTATATTGTTTTCCAGCTGCTATCTTCAGCACACACATTCTAGGGTGGCAGTCTCTTTCTCTGAAAATATTCCACCCCATCCAGACATGGCTCATTGTAGCCATGTGTTGTTCAATGACCTGGTGCCATAGGCCACAATTAATTGGGCCGGGTATGGATGCTAGATCAAAGCTTGTCCAATCAGATTCTCTTTCCAGGAAGTTGTATTTAGGATTATACAACTCTAGTTTGTCTCTGATGGTGGTAAAAACTGAGGTCATTGATGCAAATGCTGGTAGATGAGACTGCAAGACTCTATGGAAGTTCTCTTCTACCTTTTCAGTGAAGTAGGAAGGAAAGTCATTAGCTGAGAAAATGAATGGAAAGTATTAGAAGTATGATATGAAAGGGAAAAGTATAAAATAATCATCCGTACATTCTCCCACCTCCTATACTGAGGACATATAGTATGATTACCTGGCAGCATTAGGGTTCCACTTGAGGTTTATGGTCATGAATTTAAAATGAAACCAATCAGTAAGGTTGTGTATTTTTCACTAATCACATTCAGCTTCTTGAGTATAGGAATGAAACAAGTGGAAAATTAGATTTAACCAGGAATGTGGTTTTGGCTCAGCAAGGACAATGAATCAAGAAACAGGAAATGGTGTCAAGGGTATGTGCAAGGGAAAATCACAAGATTTAAGTTAAGTAAGGAAGGGAGCATGGTATCAAGATGATGAGAAGTGAAATGGTGGTAGAATCAGTGGATTAGAGGTCCTAACTGGGTTAAAGGATTATTGGAGGCAGGGTCATAGAGGGAGAAAGATGGAAACATAGCATGTGATGGTCAGAGAGCGAGATACATGAAACTGAAATTATGGAGAGGTTGCAGCTATTAGTCAAGTTCTAAGATATGACTCTGGGAATTAATAACTAAGGTAAGTTGGAAGGCAAGATCACTGAAGAACACAAATTTAAAGAAAGGAAAGATCAGAATGTTGAAAAAATATCTACATGACTGAAATTACCAAGAATTAAGATCAGAAATAGTATTGGTGAAAGAAAGGTGGGGTGGGGTGAATCCTGTGCAATAAAGAATTTGGCTGGCCTCTGTCCCCAGTTCCTGGAAGGTAGTCCTGAAATTTTCATGAGTGATAAGAGTGTTTTGTTATTAATGATGGGACCTGATAGTTTATGCTTACAAGGTGACTCATGGTGGGTCTCTAGACAGTTTGTGCCAATGAAATAACTCTGTATGGTCCTGGTTGCTCCAGAAAAACCAACCATGTGATTAGAGGGTTGGGGTTTTCAGCCATGTTATATCAGCCTGACTGGAAAAGGTAGAGGGGCTAGAGACTGAGTTTAACCAATGAGTCAATCAGTCATGATTACATAATGAAACATCAATAAAAACTCCAGACACTGAAGCTCGGGTGAACTTCTATGGCTGGCAGTACTCTGTGTGTATTGTTATGCATTGATGTGTCAGGAGAGTGATGTATCATGACACTGTGGAGAAAAGACACCAGAAGCTTCATGTTTGGGAGCCTCCTGGACCTCACCCTATGCACTGCTTCTTTGGGCTGATTCTGATTTTATTCTTTTGCTACAATAAAACTGTAATCATAAAAAATTTTTTTTAATTTTATAAAAGAACTAAAGTTATATAAATTCTGGAACTTTGGGATGACTATAGGAAAAACAATCTGCAAAGGAAAAACAGTAAATCAGACACACCAAGGAAAAGATTATGATCATAGAAAGGTGTTTCATCCATCTTTTTTTAAGAGCATGGTATTTCTTTATAATGAAGGCTTTACTGGGCCGGCCCGTGGCTCACTCGGGAGAGTGCGGTGCTGATAACACCAAGGCCCCGGGTTCGGATCCCACATAGGGATGGCCGGTTCGCTCACTGGCTGAGCGTGGTGCTGGCAACACCAAGTCAAGGGTTAAGATCCCCTTACCGGTCATCTTTTGAAAAAAAATAAATAAATAATAATGAAGGCTTTACAGATTAATAAAGAAAAGTCCCTTTAGTTTGTTACAATTTGCCTGAAATACATTAGGAAGATCATAAAGTAATAGGTAAACTGTGAGCCACAGAATCACACTTAGAGACTTCTAGTTTAACATTTAAAAATTAAGTAAACAGGGCTGGCCCCGTGGTGCACTCAGGAGAGTGCGGCGCTGGGAGTGCTGCGACGCTCCTGCCGTGGGTTCAGATCCTATATAGGAATGGCCGGTGCGCTCACTGGCTGAGCGCGGTGAGGGCAACACCAAGCAAAGGGTTGCGATTCCCTTACCGGTCAGGAAAAAGACAAAAAAAAAAAAAAATTAAGTAAACAAACACTAAGCTGTTCTCCATTCTCCAAGGTCAAGGTTTCAAAGATCCTTTATCTACACACATCTAAAGCAATGGCCCTATTTGTAGATGGCTTTTGTGGCTCGGCCAGAAAAGAACTCCCAGGCTGCTCCCTTCTTCTCTATTGGCAGCTCTGTTTATAGGCAATGAGCTGACGCAATTACCACTGTCCTGTGAACCACATACGATGGATATGACGCACAGAGAAAGCTAACATTAAAAGTTAGAGACAATCTCTGCCCTAGAAGGGGTGCATATTGAAAGTATAAACTATTTGACGTCTGAGATTTTAAAAATTAGCAACTGTTCCTGATTCATATGATAACCATTTGAGTAGGAAAAAAATTAAACAACTCATTTGAAAGACCAACTATTCAGTGAATGATTTGTGAATTAAAATCTGTGCTATTGGGCCAGCCCAGTGGCGCACTGGATAGTGCGCCACTTGGGAAGCGCGGCGGCGCTCCCGCCCGAGGGTTCGGATCCCACATACAGACCGGTTCCCGCTCACTGGCTGAGCGAGGCGCGGGAGCAACACCGAGGTTTGCAATCCCGTTGCCGGTCCCCGGTCCGGTACGGGGGCAACACTGAGGGTTGCGATCCGTTGCCGGACATGGAAAAAAGACAAAAGAGACAAAAAAAAAAAAAAAAAAAATCTGTGCTATTATGATATCTAAAAATTATAATTTTTTCTTTATTTTTTATATTGGTCCAACAAAACTAGACTATGATGTGATAATAAACAATCTCCAAAACATAGCAGCTTACCACAACCAATTTCATTCTCCCCATAGTACATACTAAAGATAGATTACAGGAGATTTCAATCCTAAATAACTAAGAAATCCAGGCTGTGGAAGCTCTGTCTTAACACACAGCTGCATGATCATCACAGCGAGGGAACTTGATAGACTATACACAGGCTCTTCACGCTAACTCTCGCCTCTGGTTGACACATTGCACTTCTGCTCAGATTCATTAGCCAAAACACATGCCACATTCCACCTAACTTCAGAGGGGATGGGGAATTTAATCCTTCCACATGCCTGGAAATTGAATGAAATACTTGTGAATACATTATGACATAGTTTGCATTTGTGTGGAGTATACCAATATTTATAAAACAAATATATTGCACAGGGCCTAGCTTCTTGTAATTTCAGGTTTAGCCTAACTTCTTAAAAGTACATATAAAATGTTGACCTTTGCAAAAGACAGGAAATTTTCCCCAGGCTATAGTCTCTGTTGTAAGATAAAGAATTGTAACACAGCAAGGTTGCTGGCTCAAAGACAGACAGGTTACTGATTGATATGTAAAGATACTGGGAAATTGCTGTAAGGAGAGAGAATGTTTGCTAAAATCAAGCTTTTGTTGGTGGATCAACTTAACTTCTTGCAAATTCCATCATGGAATGTCACCTTGCTTGTCTTACTGAATGTTACCAGCTTCTATTGTTAAACTTGTTAAACTATACTTAGCAAAAACCCCACCTATGTCCTCTTCCTGAAACTTCCTGGTCTGGAGAATAAATGTGAGAAGAGAACCCCAATTCAGCGTTAATTTCCCAAATGGAAGGAATGCCTCTCTCTTGAGAGTTCAGAGAGATTAACCCCTTCTCACTGCTCAGAAAAGATGGGCTTTGAGTAATCTTTGGCAGCTCCATCACCCAGGGGAAAAGGGGTGACAAATCCGTGGGAGGCAAAGCAACACATTTGAGCGTCTGACAATTCAATATGCCCAGCAACTAAACCACTTCTGAGCTAGCTTTGTATAATATAGAAGAATCTGCTAAGAGATTCTGGTACAGAAACTGGCAACCTTTCAGAAATCAGGGGAAGACGATTTGTGTAAAAAAGGGAAATAGTGAGGCTTTGCTTTTCACAAATATCTTCTGCCACCAAAGCCTATCAATTTTACATCTTCAGGACCTTAAAAACATTTTTAATTTAAAAAGCAATGTCTGCTCAGATATTTCAGAAAGGGCAGAAAAGCATCAAGACAAAAGTACTTCAGATCTCACTTCCTAAAGATATACATTTCTTATTATACAGAATATCAAAATATATATAAAAACATCTAGGCACTTGATATATGGAATTCTCCTATCGCTGTGCACTTAAGGAGATTATTGTTTTTCTGCATTATATGTAATAATACAATGGAAACTCATGTATATCAATCTCTGTGTAAATTTCTAAGTATTTATTAGATTCAATTAATAAAAAATATAATAGCTAAGTCGAAAAGTATGGCCATTTAAAGTTCATAATTCATACTGCTTACTTGTAAAATCCATGATGTCAGGAACTTTATCTTATTTGCCTCTGGGTGAGTAAAGCCAGAAATGTGACTGGCACATAGTAGACACTCACTAAGAATGTGCTAAATTAATGAATAAATACATTGCCCAAGGGCTTTACAAAATAAATAGTACTTTCAAACACTATTATTCCCACAGAAAGTTAAGTTTATTACTTGTTGCCATCTTGGTCTGATTCATTATTTAGCTGATTTATTTCTTCCAGACACTCACTACAGGAATAGGTCTATTTCCCAGGAATAGGAAACAGCCGTTTCCTGGGAGGTAGTAGACGGGAGGACACAAATTTACTTTTCTTTCCAATTTCCCAAAAGCTTTTCCTGGGACTTTAGGATTCAACAACTTATTTGATAATTTTGCAGCAAGAAAAAGAAATACACTCAATAGGGTGAATATATTTGTATCTCTAAAGCCTGGACTGGGAATAGATGCTTATAGATGAATATAAGTAATGTAAGTAACTGTGTGTGTGTGTGCCTGTGTGTGTGTGTGCGTGTACACTTGCAAATGGCCACAATAACATTAATTACATTTTGTCCCAGACTAAAAATTGTTCATATTCTTCATCTTAATTCACATCCCAAATGCATATATTGTTTCATATTTCTGCACAGTACCATAATCCCAGAACAGCCTTTGAAAAATCCGTTAGCTTTCCTGGCTTGCTTTTCTTTAATAATACAAACGAAGTATACATGTAGTAGTTTGATATAGAGCTTCTATATCTCAGTTGCTAAATTAAGGCCTTTCACATTGCTTTTAATAATACAGTCCCATGCTCCTGGAATTATAGGCAAAGTTAAAAATCATTCCTCCTTTGCCTTTCAACAAATTTGAGTTCTCTCCTCTAACTGTGTGCATGTAAATTCTATTAATGCTAATGGAGGTGGTGCACGTGCATACAGAGCAGAATATATCTCTAAATCACACTTTAATCTTTAGCTCCATAACTCTGGCGCTTGTTCAAATGATACATGTGCCTCAAATACACACTGTATGTCTGTTATTTCCTGTCTGAGTATTAAAATTTATTCATGTATTTTTAGTAACTATTACAACATTTTGGCCAACAAATTTTCTTATTTTTGTTATACATGTGTCGAGTTTTAACTGGGTGCTATATGCGACCATAAACATTCCTGATTTATTATAATGCAATTAGAATGTAAATTTGTTTCCTGACCAGGTTATATTTGTTTCAAAAACTGGAAATTTTCTGTTGTTTTCCACCTGGTTAAACATATGTAGTAAAAAGAAAACATAATGCAAACAAAATAAATATAAGTAATCTGGTAGCTTGTTTCTGTACTGAATCACGGTTATCTTTACATAATAAAAAAACATTTTAATGCATATATTTTTAAAAACTCAGTTAAATGAGATCATACTTGGCTTATTTATAAAAAAGATGTTTTATCAACCATATTAACTTTTTAGAGAAAAAGTAGTTAAATAATTTTACATTATTGTTACATAATCCTAGTTGATGTTCTCTGAAAACATGTAAATCTAGCATTAGCTGTTTCTCAAGAGGGTTCCATGCACCTCTATCTTCACTTTCCTTCTTTCCTTTTCCATTTTTCCACAATGTTCCCCCAAAGGTGAAAGGAAGATAATACCAAAATATGTAAAATATAGCAAGGCTAAAATTTATATACTTTGAGGTGATAATTTTTTTTGGTAGCTAACTCTTATTTTGGAGACCCATACCAGTAGATGACAAAAACTTGTCAATTAAATGAAATCTACTTTATTTCCATTTAAAACTATAAATATTTAGTCAATGCAAAGTTCAAAGTCCCTGCCAGGATTGTTTTTCACTCTCCTTTCCCTTTCCCTTCCTGAGAGTGGGGCTGGGTGAAGCTTTCGTACTCTCGGGCAGTGGCTTAAGGAGCTTCCCTGGGTTGCAGCAGGTTTTGTCAATTCTTTTGGATGCAGCCCAGAGAGTCCTTGGCCTCTGCCACAGGCTCCAGGCATAAAGTCCACCTTCTGCAGGAACTTCAGAAGTTCCTGCACACCATACCCGACCCGTTCACTTAGCCCCATCCCTCAGCCATCTTATCTCTTACATGGTGACATGTTGGATGTGGCTTTATTCCAATTTCAGGTCTTATCCAAAAGACTTGCAACTTTCCCAGCTATATCTTGAGAAGACAGGACTAAGGGTTTTTTCACTAGGAATCTGAGTGTTTTTTATCACCTTCCACTCCTGACTACAACGTTCCTGCCCAGGTTTAAACCCCCAGTGGGAAGCCTGGACATTCATCTCTGACTCCTCCCCACCCCCCACCCCGTGAAAGGATTTTCTACTTTCCCTTCCTATCTGATCAGAACTGTCTCTAAAATGTATATTTCTTCTTCCCTATTTAATAGCATTTGCCCTTCTCCTTCCTTATTCCTTACTAACGTAATCCTGACTTCTATCAAACATGGGTCGGAGGTGTGTTTAGGGGAGCCTAAGCCCTTCCCCAATTTCAGAGAGAGAAAATAATTTGGATTAAGTCAAACGTGGTAATTCCATTGATCTGTCTAGTTGGTTTAGGAGTGTCATGTGATGCAATTACGGCCATTGAGATTGGAGGAGAAGCATGAGGAGGGCTTCTGGCAAAGTGTTCCTTTTTTAAACAGGGACATGAGGATGGATGTCCTCTTCTCCCGTGTAGCCTTTGGATACTGTTTATGAGGACACAAGGCCTGCAATTGCTCCAGTTTTCTTGCAACTATAAGAATAGACAGCATGGTAAGGATGGCAGTCCAGAATTAAGAAAAAAAACCTGGTTCTTAATAATGCCATTTCAGCATTGGAGCTCTAGACATCTTTCTTAGAAACACCCAGCTCAAAATTTCATTTTACGTGAGATAATAATATTTCCCTATGGTTAAACACTTCTAGTTGGCTTTCTGTTGCTTGCAGCCCAAAGCACACTAACTTACTCTATCTTCTCTAGGGTAAAAATGTTCAGAGGTCCACCAAGAGAGAAAACAGAGGCCAGATAAAGAAAAAGATATAAAAATATAATGTAAAAATATTGTCCCCATAACAAATATATAACCTCTCTTTCAAGTGATGTGAGAGGTTTGTAGTATCATGTCACAATTCTTTATAAGACAATTGGCTACAAAAGAGTTACTGGTGAATCTAGATTTCTGCCCAATGAGTCCCATTAGCTATCTGGATATTACTGAGGCTAGACTAAATCTAGCCTGCATTAATAAAGGGTGCCTAATATGCCATTAGCCCCTATAGGATGGCATCTTCTATAGAGCCCCCAAATGTCCACAGTACTTGAGAGAGAGTCCTACCTGGCACTTAATCACCCTGATGAAAAGAGAAAGAGATAATTCTGATTTATCACACACTGCCTTCCTTTTTGTTTGTTTGTGTTTTTCTCAAAAAAGAACATATATACATAGTTTAAGAAGAAAATGAGTTCTACAAATTTTTCATTTAAAAAACAGCAACAATCCCTCTTCCCTGCCATCATATCCTGCTTCCCAGAGGCAACCATTTCAGCTGTTTAAATTGAGTCTTTTAGTATTCATTTCAAAATGTTTCAACACTGTGATAAGTATTAGTTTGCTGGGGCTGCCATAATAAAACACCACAGACTGGGTGGCTAAAATCATAGAAATTACTTTTCACAGATTTCTGGAGGCTAGAAATCTGAGATCAGAACACCTGCAGGTTTGGTTTCTCCCGAGGCCTCTCTCATTGGCTTGCAGATAGCCACCTTTTTGCTGTCTTCACAGGGTCTTCTCTCTGTGCTTGTGCATCCCTGATGTCTCTCTCTGTATGTCCCAATCTCCTTTTCCTACAAGGACATTAGTCAGATTGGATTAGGGCCTACCCTAATGGCCTTATTTTAACTTGATTACCTCTTTAGAAGCCCAGTATCAAATACAATCACATTGTAAGGTACTGGGGGTTAGGGATTCAACATATGAATTAGAGGGAGCACAATTCTGCTCAAATTATAAATTCAAAATATTTGTATAGCAGTTACTATATAGCAGTACAGTGGTATTCTGAGCTCACATACTCATTATCCTCATAATAATCCTGTGAGATGTGCATGAACATTATTCCCATTTTACAGCTGAGTACTGATGCACAGAGAAGTCAAGTACTTGTCCAAGGTCACACTACTGGGAAGTCGCAGAGCTGTGATTCAAATCTAAGCAGTCTGGACTCAAAGTTCATGATCTTAATATGAAAGTATGCTCCATCCTTGTATCATAAATTCTGGCTAGATCCAGTGTGTGCCTTTTATGACTATGTTAGTGTTTTTTAGTCAAGCAATATAGAACCTTATTATTACTTTTTCTTTCTTGCATAAGTTTTCATTTCTCTGGAGTGAACTACAGTCTTGTTTTTACTTTTGCTTGGTTTTCTGGGTAGTTATCACTAATTTAACCCCAAACTCTCTGAAAATTGCTAAATCTACTCTATTTTTATTCTCATCAAGTATTCTAGTAATTTCATCTTTTTGAAGTAATTTCTGCCAGAGCCTTCCAACTTGCTCCAATTTGGATTGGTTACTCTCTAAGCCTAGAGCACAGCTACCATCTTGGTATCCCCCTTAACCTGCCTCATAGAGATGTTGCTTTGCTTTGTGTTAGAGCCCTTTTTTCATGAACACTACATCTTTAAGTTTCTTATTTACTACTTTATTTCAGGGAAGTATTTACCAGGAGTTTTCAGGGAAGACAAACAGGGAGGTAAATTTTTTGAGAACTTTCAGGTCTAAAAATGTCTTCAATCTACCTCACTCTTAATAATAGTTTGGCTGGGTTTAGGTATTAGCTTGGAAGTAATTTCTCTTCACCATTTAAATCTTTTTTTTAATTGAAACATATTCAGTTGTTCATATCTGTAGGTCTCTTCACCATTTTGAACCTATTGATCTATTGTCTTCAAGCTTCCAGTATGTTAAGTAATTCTGATTCCTAATATTTTATATGTGACTGACCTACTCTCTCCGAAAGCTTTTAGATTCTTCTTTTTGACCCCAGTATTCTGAAATTTTGCTATGAGGGTCCTATATTTATAATGAGGCCAAGCACTCAACCTAGAAACTCATACCCTTAAGTTCTTTTTTTTTTTTTGTCTTTTTCCGTGTCCGGCAACGGATCGCAACCCTCAGTGTCGCCCCCGTACCGGACCGGGACCGGCAACGGGATCGCAACCCTCGGTGTTGCCCCCGCGCCTCGCTCAGCCAGTGAGCGGGAACCGGTCTGTATGTGGGATCCGAACCCTCGGCGGGAGCGCCGCCGCACTTCTCAAGTGGCGCACTATAGCAGTGCACCACCGGGCCGGCCCATACCCTTAAGTTCTGAGAAGTATGATTGAATTATTTTGCAGATAATTGCTTTCTCCTTGTCCTCTCTTATGACACTTATTTCCCTGTTCTTTCTGAAACATCTTTTATTCATATGCCAGATTTTTTTTTTTTATTAGTTCAGAATTTAGTTTATTAACTAAAAATGAAACAGCTGAAAGTACATCTCATCTATTTTGGTGAAATTCTTATTTTTTTTTTTCCTTTTTGTCTTTTTTTACTGACCAGTAACGGGATCGCAACCCTTGGTGTTGCGCCCGCACCGCGCTCAGCCAGTGAGCGGGAACCAGTCTCCACATGGGATCTGAACCCTCAGCGGGAGCGCCACCGCACTCCCAAGAGGCGCACTCTCCAGTGCGCCACCGGGCCAGCCCGAAATTCTTATTTTAAATGCATATACAAAAACCCATTGAAACCACATTTGGAAAAATTATATGCCAGATCTTTAGACTGACCTTTTAGATAACATTTTTTTCCTCTGTCTTCTTGCTCTGCTTTCTGAGATTTCCTCAGCTTTGTCTTCCAGTTCATTTATTGAGGTTTGTTATTTCTGCCATCATACTTTTTTAATTTTCAGAAGCTCTTTTATGTACTTTCAGTGTTTTTTATGGTGTCTTGCTTTTGTAACATGGTTGTAATATCTTTTCTTATCTAAGGTTATTAATCTTTTTCTCCTCATTTTTTTCTATCTATTTCTTTTGGATTCTGTCATAGGTAGAGTTTTCTGAGACTGAAATTAGGGATAAGTGGCTATTTGGGGAGTGCCCTTGGGAACAACACATTTAAGCAAGGGAGGGGAGCAGGTTTGGGTGGACTAAGCAGCTGAATTGTGCTGCAGTTGAACAGTCAGTTACAGGGGGAGCTCTGGAGCTGGGAAGGACCTTTAGAGTTGTTCCTAATTAAAGCAAGGATTCCACATCTTTGTGCCCCCAGCCTCCACCTCAGGTGTCGACCAGGCCTTGAACGTGGGCTGCTCCTGGAGGTAGGATGTAACTCTGGACAAGTTAGCACCTTTTATCCACTCAGCTATGAGCCCTCAGCAGTCGACATTACCAGCAGCTGGAAGAAATAATGCCTCAGTCTTTGAAAGGCAAATATTGGCAGTGGGACACAATACCCACTACAGTATTTTCTACATTATAAAGCTTTCCTCAATTACTCGGTGATCTTTGGTTTTTCGTATTTAAGAGTGAGGTACTAAAAAGTTGTTTGGAAGCTCTGAGTACAAGCTGGAGCCTGTCAACTGTGATCTCTGCTATAAGGATGTTCTGGGGGTTGTTTCACTGGGTTCCCCAGTTGTCTTTTCTCTTAATTGCTCAGATTTCATAAAGAAGCATTTTGCCTACTGTGGATTGTCAACACTCGAGGCAAATGGTGAAAGAGAGATTAGGGAGAAGGTCTGGATATTCACTATACAAATGCTCAAGTAATCACTTTGTTTTCAGCAAGTTACTGCTGCCCCCTCCCCACCCCTCCCTTCCTGGTACATCTCCTTCCAGAGGTTTGGTTTGGTTTGGTTTGGTTTTGTTTTGTTTTGTTTTGTTTTGTTTTGTTTTGTTTTGTTTTGTTTTGTTTTGTTTTGTTTTGTTTTGTTTTGTTTTGTTTTGTTTTGTTTTGTTTTGTTTTGTTTTGTTTTGTTTTGTTTTGTTTTGTTTTATCCACTTCAGAGACTAAATATTCTGTCGGGTTGGGGAAGGGAAGTTGCCTGGCTGTGCAACTGGGGATTTATTTAACTGTTTCTGAAAGAGGCTTTCAGCCAACCTCCTATTTTTAGTGCCACCTTCAATCTCATTTCCAGGAGTACCTGGAAATGCCGATTCTTGAACCTTTTGGATATTCTGCAGTGTGAAAACTTCTCAGCTTTTCCCACTGTCAGCAAAAAGTTTGGCTTTCTTGGTCTGCTGAATCAGTACCATTCATTTATCTGCTTTCTAGCTTCCAAAATTTTGCTAATTCCTCCTCTTCCATTCTTTTTGTCCTTGTGGGTGTATGCCTTTTTAAAATATCACTTTACTGTCATTTTAGAAAGCAAACTCTTATATATTCTCTCTCTCTCTTTTCCCCTCTCTCTGTCTCTCTCTTTTGCAGTGAGCGGGAACCGGTCTGTATGTGGGATGCGAACCCTCGGGCGGGAGCGCCGCCGCGCTTCCCAAGCGGCGCACTATCCAGTGCGCCACCGGGCCGGCCCTGGGTGTATGCCTTTTTAAAATATCACTTTACTGTCATTTTAGAAAGCAAACTCTTATATATTCTCTCTCTCTCTTTTCCCCTCTCTCTGTCTCTCTCTTTTGTCTTTCATAAACACATTTTTAAAAAACAGGTAGAATATTCTCATAGTTCTAAAAAAAAATAAGTGTCTGTCCTACCCCTGTCTCTCAGCCACCAGTTGCTTCTTTTGCCTCTAATCCCAAGCAGGTAATCACTTTAGTCCTTTTTGTAACTTTCAAGAATTTCTTTATGTATATAAAAGAAAATATGAATATAAATCTCCACCTTTTTACACAAAAGATAGCTTACTGTAAGACAGTTCTGCAATTTGTAATTTTCATTTAACATTGCTTGAAGCTCTTTTCATATCAGATTATAGCACTTTCTAGTTGTCTTAACAGTCATATAGTATTCCATTTAATCAATCTTCTATCAGGAGACATTTAATTCATTTCCAGTTTTTGCTATACCAAACCTGTAATGAATAGTCTTAAACATAAATAATTTTGCATGCATACAAGTACATCCATAGCTAAACTCCAAGAAATATGTTGGACCAAGTTCTGTATGGATTTATAATGTTGATAGATATTGCCAATTGCCCTCTGTGGAGGTTGTACCAATTTTTAATCTCAATAATGGAAGAGTGAGTGGTTTATTTATTTCCCCTACCTCCAAGTGTATAACATAGGGTATAATAAAAATAATTGAATAGGTGAAAGTGGTATCTCAGTCTGTTTTAATTTTGCATTTCTCTTAATATGAAAGAGAAATTTCTTTTCATATGTCTAAGATACATTTTCATTTCATTATGCTTGAGATGCGTTCTATTCTTCATAATGCAAAGTCAGTCCTTTCAGGAGAAAAACAGTGTGTATGATTATGTGTGTGTGTGTTTGTGTGCATGCATGTAAATAGAAGTTCAAAGGCATCATTACAACATTGTTGAGCCAAATGTATAATTCCGTATATAAAAAATACACCTCTTGCTACATCAAAAATACCATGTGTTGGTATTTATCGAAGACAATGAAAATTATCCATATACATTATCTAGAGCAAGGCATTTCTCTAGATACAGAAGAACAGAAGGCCCATTATCACTTAAATTATAAGTTCACTGGTCTAGTATAGGTTGAGAAAATATGCTTGGAACAATGGTTAGTCCATACCTGGGATATGTTAAAGTCAACTGTGTATTTTGGAAAGAATATTGAGCTTAGAATCACAAGGCAGGGATCATTACATCAGCTAAGTAATGTAATCATCCTAGGCCTCGATTTCCTGATCTGAAAAATGGGGATAGTAATATCTGTCCCACAATGTTTGCAAACCCTGTTCACCATTGAGAACCATTAGTGTAAATTACTTCTAATCAATAAAATCAGGAAGAAGATTGTCATGAGTCGGGTAAAAACATCTAGAATATAGAATATTATAGAGCTCTCACAAAAATATTTGATCCACAAAAAAAATTAAGGAATATTAGGAGATATGAGTAAAAACAAATAGAATAGTACTTGATGTTAAGAAAACATGTATAATCAGAAAGCACAAAATAGAACATCCTCACAGCTAGAAATGGGGCAAAAAGACAGATTTATCCATTTGGTGATTACAGAACTTACCCATTTTGTAATTACAAATATTATAGTATAAAAATGTTTCATAAAATCTGTAAGCCTTTAAATCCCAGACAAAAGCCAGTGGAGTAGAGAATAAAATACTGAATTAGCAAAATTTAGAAACATGTGTTTTATGAAAAAGATTTTTTTCTGCTTTCTGTAGGTAATCCTGTAGATATTTTAAATACAAATTATTCTCAAATAAAGACTGAATTTATATTTTTATCTCATAGCCATTGTACTAAAAAAGCTTGTTAACTCTAACAAATCCAGAAAATTTCATATCTTATTTCTCTACTTTTCTGTTAATTATTATATATAATGTAAAAATAAAATTACAATGCGAGAAATACCATTATGTGGAATATAAAAGCATTTTTTTGAACAGCTATATACACTTTAAAAAATAAAAATTATAACATCATGTAATTGTCATTTAAAATGCATGTTCTTCCTCAGATTCAATATTTTACTTGCAGCAATAGGTCCCCCTGGTGGAGATTTAAAATATATTTTGTCCTATTTTTCTATCTTTCTGAAGCACTATTCTAATTTAAGCAATTGGATTAAGTACCACTCTTCCTTGAAGAAATGTGTAGCAAAAGGTTTAAGAGAAAACTGGCTGATTAACGAAGGTTAGAAGGTGTGTGGATTGACTATCATCTCCTCTACATTTAAATTTGTTCTTAATAACATTCATAATTGCAGGAATCAAGGCCCCTCTCCCTAAAAATAATATTACCAAAATATAAGGTTTTCGTTGATGGAGATTAACAAAATTGAATATGCAATATAATGAAGCTTTAAAAAAAGACATTCATAGATTATAAGAATCTAGCTAATGATTCCTCTTATTGGTCTATACTCATGTATACAGGCAAATTGTTCCTCAGAAAGGAAAGAACAATCATTGTTCGTTGAAAACTCACAAAAATATTACCAAATGTAAGTACAAAGAGATACAGTTATCATTGTTATGTTAAATGAGATAATATCCTCACAAGTGATATATTATGGAAGAAATAAGTGTACCAATTTCTATCCATGAATGAAACAGAAGTTCTTGAAATGAAACCAGAACCACATGTTCCCATTAAATTCAGTCAGTGGATGCCCACCCAGAAGCATGGTCACCTTGGAATAGTATAAAACTCAGATTTCATCCCATGCCCTCTTGAAAACTAATGTTCAGTGTCAGCGTACTGCAAAAACTGAAATTTGATGATACTGTCTTTTTTTAGCTGTTTCCCACACTTTAGAGGTCCTGAAGATCCCCATTCAAGATCAGTTTATAGAATTGCAAATCACTTGAATCCACAGGCCAATGACTCTACTTGGCAGTCCTTTCTCTGCCATCAGTGTCCTAGTGCCACTCACCATTTCTCTGTGACTCCTCCCAATTTCTCCAACATCAACCCTAAATTTCTGGCTTCCCTGAAGCTTAGGAATCCCTGCGTAGCTATGGATATGGTTAGTGTATTTCTTAATGCTTAATTCACCAGAATCCTGAGTCACGTTTTGAGAGATACCAGGCCAAACATTACAATAATCTTAATTCCCCTAATTTCATGTTCCTAGACTTTTTTTTTTTTAAGGAAGTAATATATGGGGTATGTCACTGAGCCAATAATGAGTACAGTATGTGAATTAATTTGCACTTCAGGAAACTTCTACATCCATACTGTAAGCCATATTCAAAGTCAAGCTCTCTTTTATCTCTTGATGCTCACTCATCTTTTACCTCAGCCTGGATTCCTGGAATCAGTTTCTTGATTACATAGGAGCAGATTAACAAATTTGTAGATTAACAATACTAAGGTATAGCAGCAGTCTAACAGCACTTCTTTAATCCCATGGGAGACAGGGGAGAAGAAGGGAGCAAAAGTGGTGGAAGGCACAATTAACTGACGGGGAGATGAGCCTTGTCCCAGGTCTCTGCTGTGTCTAATTATGGTTAATCCAAACACTCTTCTATCTGACCCCAAATAACTGAAGTTGATTCCGTATTTGTCTCTTTTTCTTTCTATCTGTTTTGTGATCTATTGTTTCCAATTTAATAATCCTACTGTTTCTAATTTAATAATCCTTGTGCTGGAGAAGTTTGCTACAAATCCTTTTTTGGAAAAAAAAAATGATATATAAAGTATAAATAAAATAGAAACTAAGAGCTCTAACCCTTTAGAAGTTGAGACCCTAATAGCTGCTAGGAATCCAGATTAGCTGTTTGAAAATAATTTTTCAAAAATATCTTGATCTTGGGCCAGCCCGGTGGCACACTGCTACAGTGCGCCGCTTGGGAGCGTGGTGGCGCTCCCACCGAGGGTTCAGATCCCACATACAGACCAGCCGCTCACTGGCTGAGCGAGGTGCGGGAGCAACACCGAAGGTTGCGATCCCATTGCCAGTCCCGGTCCGGTACGGGCGAGGGTTGCGATCCGTTGCCGGTCACGAAAAAAGACAAAAAGGAAAAAAAAAATATCTTGATCTTAATAACTTGGATAAAATATAAATCATGATTTTTAAGCTTATTTCGACTAAATGTTAACAACATATGATTTATCAAGACTTTCTAAGAATATATTTTCTCCAAATGGACCGAACACTTGGCTTGCTCACCTGTTTATGAATACTCCAAAAAAATTAATCTGAGTTTAGAATTTACCCCTAAGAAAGAATTTGCCCAAGAGTTCCGTAGAGGCCCTGAAGTTCCCTGAACTTTCAGGATCAGATTGTAAAACTGTAGACACTTGGGCCCATAGGCCAATAATTTGAACTATAAAACAAGCCTAATTATAACAATTTATATTTTAATATAACTTTGCAATTCACAAAACATTTTCACAAGTATAATTTCATTTAATTTTTTACCAAAACCAAATGAGGTAGTTAGAACAGATTTAATTTTCTAGTTTTTTTTCATCTTTCCTAGTTTTGTTCTTTTTAAATTTTTGTTAACAAAACATTTTCACAAGTATAATTTCATTTAATTTTTTACCAAAACCAAATGAGGTAGTTAAAACAGATTTAATTTTCTAGTTTTTTTTCATCTTTCCTAGTTTTGTTCTTTTTAAATTTTTGCTGTAATAAAACCAATCAGTTCTCTCTGAACAGTTTTCTTTCACAAAGAAAATTCTTAGAATCCAAATATTGCTGTTTCTCTCCCCCTCTTTAAGGGATTTACTTTGTTTTCATTGCCAATGTTGAAAAAATCCCACCATCTCTTAGGACTTAGATTAGCAACCATTATCTCCCAGCAAGACTAGTACAGGAAAAAATCTCCTGGAAAGTTTAGTTTTAGCCAGCTATTCAGATTTAATTGAACGCTTTCAATATTAATAAAAAATGGAAAAGGAAAATGTAGATTTTCCTTAAGAGATGGTTACATCTACGTGTTTGGCAGGGACTTTAAATTCATGAACTTTCAAGACACAAAGTGCATATTTTAGAATGAAAGATTGCTTCCCAGTAGGTCAACCCCAAACCTTTAACCTGCTGTTTCATTTAAGGAGGTCCTCAATGGAAGAAAATATGATTTGGAAATATTTTTATCACTTAGCACTCAGTTGATGTATATTGAGTGATTTTTACACTAAAGAGCCATCCATCAGAAGTAGGCTTTCATCAATAAGTCACCAGAATTTATGTTCTACAACAGTACATGTTTCCTTGCTGTCAGGTTTACGTGGACCTTTTGGAAGACCCTAGGGACAGGCGGTCTATGGTAATGTCATACAGTGAAAATGTTCGCTCTTTTCAGAGAACACAGTGGTGTGTTGAACAAATGTTACAAGCATATTAAAATCAGAAATGTCGACTCCAGGTATTCTATTAAGTATCCCTAATTTCTTTTACCATGAAATAAAGAAAACCTATTTTTAAATTTTTTAATTAAGTATAAAATGGAGGTAACCCTGTTGATCTTTGATTCTATAAATGTCAGTAATCTTTCTAAAATCATCATATAATAAAAAATATTTTACATATTCTCAGAATAGCATGATGTACAGATTTCCAAAGTTCTAATGAAAAAGATAAATTGGAGTCTTGTAGACAATTAGATAATATTAATAACTATTCCTAATATTTAGAGTAATCTCATGGAAGTAATTTTAACATACATCTATCTCAGATAAACCAGAGACTTAGTTTTACTAGTTTTAGATTTTACTTGGCAATTTTTCATAGCCTCTAGCATAAAGTTTAAAATGAATGCTTTAACTATAGGATGTACTGATCTCAGAATCAGGAAAAGTAAACAAATTATCTATTCCAATTGAATGGGTGAGCCTAGGTTAATTAAGCAAGATCTCCAAGATTCAACTAAGCTGTCATCTGGATGACTGCCATATTTCATTCTGAGATTTCCTGCTTACAATCCAGATTCTGAACAATTCATAATTCTTCTATTAAAATGACCTTTACTGACATCCTCTCTGATGAATACACTTGTACTGAGACCTACGGAGCTTTGCTTTAGACTATCAGGTTCAGGTCCATAAATCTTGCTACCTCCTCCTGTCTGTCTTAATGCCTCAGAGACCCTCCCACATACCCTTTAACCAACTAAACTCCTAAACCCAAGGTTCCCTGCATTTCAAGCAGTCCCTAAAATAAAATCTTTTCCACAAAGATAAATTGAAAAAAATGTTTTCCTAAATTTTACCCTCAAAATGAAAACCTTTTGAGTGTTCACTACTCAATATGCACTTAGCATTTGCTTAAGGCTGTATCTTTAATTTACTTATTTTCCAAACTCATTTACTTTTTCAATGTGTTGCCTCCATGAATATAAAAATATAGTCTAAGATTATAAACTTCCAGAGGTCTGACACTAAACACTAACTCAAATGGAATAACACATAATACAATGCCATGCTAGATTAAGCATAAATTAATAAATGTTTTTGCTACTGAGCTTCTGAATACCAAATTCTATCTCTTTTATATTTTGTGGTTTTAAAGGTCTGATCTGTTACACCTTGGGTCTATACAAGTTTAGTCAGCTCTAGAATAAGAAATCTTGGCATTGAATTCCAATTGTTACTGCCTATTACCTTGAACACATTGCTTTAATCCTCCAAACTTCGGTTTTCTTGAGTGTAAAATAAAGACAATTCAACAGTATGTACCCTTATATATTTTAAGATTAAAATATATAACTTCTCTAAAGTAACAGTGGTTACTATTCCCAGACATCAAGTGATCATATGACCTGGTTTGCCTAGGACAGTTCTGATTTATATCTGTTGTCCCAATGTAAATAGCTCCCCTTGCCTCCAAGCCCCTTTACTCTTAAAAGTAACCTGGTTCAGACTTCTGGTAAAATGGCAGAGTAGACAGTCGCCAGCGTCACTCTCTCCCACAAATCAACCAATTTACTTAAAACTATAAAAAAGCAATTACGGCCAAGCTGGGTCCACTAGAGCTCAGGAGAATAGGAGAGACCTATGAAGTGTATGAAGGCAGGAGAAGCCACAATGAAAGAAAAAAACCACTCTGACGGTTTCGAATCCTAGCTGCTTCCAGGCTAGAGCTGCTGAGCACACGGAGCAGGAGCTGGCAAAAGCTGCAGTTATGCCCTTCAGATGGAGTTGCTTAGATGAGGCAGGGGAGAAGAGGTCCTTGGTGGACTCCAGGACAGCAAGACCACTAATAGGGTTCCCATGGACCCACACAGGAGCAAAGAGCCACAACAACTGAAAAAAAGGAGCCACTCAGAGGCCGGTGAGTCATCACAAGTGACAGGCGTGTGGCCTGTCTCATGGGAAGTGCTTGGAGTGTGGGCAGCGGGGGAGATGGGCCCACCAGGAGAACACTGGTGCACAGCAAGGACAGCTGATCTGAAAAAGGAGCCACTCAGAGGCCGGTGAGTCATCACAAGTGACAGGCGTGTGGCCTGTCTCATAGGAAGTGCTTGGAGTGTGGGCAGCGGGGGAGATGGGCCCACCAGGAGAACACTGGTGCACAGCAAGGACAGCTGATCTGCCCCCAATCAGTGTAGGACCACTCAGTTGAGACTGGTCAGGAATATAGAATTCCAAGGGGTGCAGTTTAATGAAAAGACTCAGGCCCAGACCAGAGTCTTTCTACACAATCCAGGTGTACTGGATCTCATGAGAGCCAGAAGTTCCTATAAAGTCAACCACTAAAACCTGAGCTACACAAAAAGCCTTCCCTAGGGAACCAGCAGCAAAGCAAAAATTTAGCTCAACCACAGAGCTTAAATACTGGTCCCCACAGAAAGTTCCCCCATTTTAGAAGTAAGCAAAGGACAACAAATTCATTCCAGCACAGAGTTCAAGTGGTGGGAACAGCAAATAATCCAACACAGAACTGAAAGAAAAAACAAAGTACCCACAACCAGAGACAAAGTTTGATATTAACTAGTAAAGATCTCATTTCACCAAGAACACCTATAATATGTAGAAGGAAGTCCCCTGGGCTACCAAGCCAGAAAGAGGGGAGGCCCAAGCACCTCAGCCATGCTTTCTGACACCCGCAACCAGTCCAGAGGGTGGGGGCCTCAGGCCTTGGCCACACACCCCCACACACACACACGAAGAACCAGCCCAGCAATGACCACAAGCTGCTGCAGGAAGCACCCCAGGTTCCCAAGCTGAGGTTTGTGGGGGGGCAAGGGTTTTTGCCACACCCCCATGACATCTGCATCCAGCCCAGCAATAACCAAGCCACTGCTGGAAGCCCCCTGGTCTCCCCTGTGGGAATAAGGGGGGTGCCTAAGGCCTCAATCCTGCCCCTCCTCTTTTCTCCTTCTACCATCCCATTTCCTTCCCCTTTCCCCTCTCTCCCTCCTTCCCAACTGCTCCACATCCTAGAATGTAAAAAAATAATATCAGATGGTAAAATTACATGTTGACCTGTACTGGTTATTGGGCTATTTTTCTCCCCACAGCTCCAAACCTCTATGCTATACTCAACTGTGTAATACTATGGCTAGGACTGTGAAAACTACATTTCTCCTTTGCCAGCTGAATTTTTGTAAAGGTCCAGTAATAGGAGGACTAGAAGATAAGAGACAGGAAGACAGGAAGAGGGAGAAAGAATCTTGCCATTTCCTGCTGCTTGCTGTTTCCATCAGCATCCCCAGAACAACAGATCTTCATTCCAATATCAGCAGTGACAGCAACTGGAGAGGTTCCAGTCTCCAGCTTTTTCTCACCATTTCCTAAACCAGCCTCATCATTCCCCCCATCGCCTGCCAATGCCCCCTTCTCAAATGTCATAGTGCCCGCTCTGCTGAACCTTTTCTCCAAGGATCTAGTTTCTAGGAATCACAACCTCTATATTGTTCCCTCAGGCCTAGGGCTGGTAGCTGTTTCCTGCAGCTAACTATTTCAGTGTTACCTTTCTGCTTTTTCAGTTCTCCAATACCAATTTTACCATTCCTTATACTACACTCTTTATTTAGTCATGTTCTTCCTCCTGTCCAGACCCAGACTAATACTGATAATATTCAGATGAATGGGATTGAGGGGGAGGGGAGAATTTTTGCTTTTACTTTATAGAATGTCTCTGTGTATTACTTATGTAATTCACATTTAATTGCATATCGTGACTTTTGAAATTTTTCCCTTCTTCACGTCTTCAGAATATTGTAAATAATCTTTTGAGAACACACCACTTTTAAACCCTCAAGAGAATTTACTCCCAAAGACTAGCATCAGATGGCTTATGGAGTGGAGGACATAGACACTGTCTACTCTCCATGGTGCTTACTGATGTAAGGTCATTAACACCACACATCAACTCAATTTGAAAGCCTTCCTTTGGAGTGCTGTATGAATTTCCTGCAATAAAGGATTAAATAAGCCTAGCACTATACCTACCGGTGATATTGTAATATAATAATAAATAATTTTTGGTCTCTGCCTCTGGTTCCTGGCACACAGTTCCTAACCCCCTAGAAATCTCCAGTGATCAGTCTTTTTTGAATGTTAATAAAGGATGGCGGCTGGGGGCCTCCATTTAGCTTCAGGATGGCCTCAGGATGGGGGAGGTCCGGTTGCCAGGGGAACCATGCGATTACAAGGTTGAAACTTTCATCCCACCACCCCACCTCCTGAGAGGGCTAAAGGGCTGAATGTTGCTTCCAGTTGCTAAACACATGAAGGTGCCTGGAGAGTGGGGAGCCTAAAGAGAATATGGAAGTTCACACTCCTTTCCTCATACCTTGCCTTATATATCTCTTCATCTGGCTGTTCATCTGCATCCTGTGTAGTAGTACCCTTTATAATAAACCAGTAAACACGTTTCTCTGAGTTGCAAGCCATCCTAGCAAATAAATCAAACCCGAGGGGCTTGTAGAAATTCCAAAGTTTCTCATATCATGAAATGACATGATGATAAATAATACTAATATCCACCTCCTTCTTTTTACAGAAAATTCACTCCTTTCTTCATATTGACACCTCTACTGGCCAATCTTATCGGCCTTTCAACTCGAGAGTTACTGATTAACTGGAAGAAACTTGAGAATAACTCATTTCCTATTCCAAGGCAAAGCTTCCACAAACATGAAGAACAGAGATGAGCAGTCTTTCCTAACCCACAGTAAGAGAAGAAACAAAATTTCTGGTATCCTAAGGAGAAAGTATTTGTATCAAGAACAAAGATATGTCTGTAAGTGGCAAAAAGTAGTTTGGGTTATTGTTCCAATAAAGTGGTAGAAGACTAGCAAGCCTAGATTTTTGTCTATTTTATTCTTCACTTTCCTGGAAATCAATACATTTTATGATCAAGAAACAGAAGGCAATTCATCAGTAAAGGTAGAACAATTAAACTTGCTTTCTAGATAGCTGTTTGAAATATCATCACTGTTAATATTCTTTCTAGTGGGCAGCTCTTAATACTCTAGGAGGCACACTATTTTAAGTGCCTCAAATTATACTGTCCTTGAAATTTAAAACAAGAAGTCTAAAGAAAGATCACTTAAATAGACAACTCTCTTCCTGGGAGAGTACATACCACCAAGAACCAGATTATTTTGGTATGGATACCATTTTTCCTATGGCCTAGCTCCGATAACTACTTGTTTTCCCCCAACATACACTTCTGTAAGGCAGAAGGGCCCACCAATACCATGTAAGTTTGCCTCTACTGTTTCCTGGTGAATCACAGAATGTTCCTTTATATAGGTAAAACGTAGCCTTAAATTATTTCTGTGGCTTACAGTTTTCTATTTTCATCACTGTGACATTTAATTGAGTGATAATTACCTTAACAGATCAAAATTCAAAAATTTAAATCTTTCACTTTGTCAAATTAGATGATTTAAACTACATTCATTCAATTAGTTTAAGAGGGAAATATTCAGATTTAACTGTCAAACTTATGTAAGGTACCAAAAGAGTTATAGAACATAATACACGAGGATAAATGGGTCGATATGCACAACACTTATTCCCTCCAAACTGAAAGATGTGACTCTTAAAAAAGGAATTAGGCTTACATTGAGTCATCTTGTCAAACATGATGAAATCTTAGGTAATGGAAAAATATGCTACTTTATTGCTATTTGTATTTCAATTTTTGCATCAGAAACTGGTAAAAGTGTAAAGAGAAAAAATTTAAGAAATACACTATTGAGAGTTAACAGATATTGGGTAGCAAAATAAAATAGGAAATTCACCAAACTTTAAAATACTAATAAAATAAAAATTTTATTAATGAAAGTCTAAAAAACGTGCTCACCAAAATAAAATACTAATGTTAAATTAAAAACTTCAAAGAATGTATACCAGATGATTTGATTTTTTACAACTTTATATAAAAGCTATACTATAAATACAAAGCTAAACTATTTGAGTACCAACAATACTGTTCATACAAAGAAACTTAACAGCAGTAAAATACAAATACATAAAATGCATATTTTTGGTCCTTTTGGAAAGAAGAACTAAGTTGGTTTCTTTTTTAACATGGCTCCAGGCACAAAAATAGAATATAAGATGGTAACTGCAACATTCTTAGTGTTTATCCTTGTAATTCTTTAAATGTCACCAGTCATAATAGCAATGAACTCCTCTTGATTTACTGTGGTAAGAAAGAAAGTGTAACAGTCAAAAATACAAACACCTTATTTTTTCAGAGAATATAACTACCAATTTACACTAAGTATTTTTTAAATTTTACATTATACAAAATTCTTGATAAATCAAGAATGGCTTTTGTTTATTAAATAAAACTTTGTGAATACAAAAATACCTAAATATGAGACAAACATTATAAATTAGTACATATTCTATAACATTAACGAAGGAAAAGACATATTATAGGTTACTGAAAAAGTCAAAGTCTTCAAAAAGTTCATGGAAAGATTCATATTATCTTTTAATTCTATTTTTCAACAAACTTTTTGAAGTATGTCCATTTATCTGTACATACTTGCTAAACTAAACTAGTTCAAAAGCTGGACATTTTTAATTTCTTAAGTGGTTAAACAATACTCTTTATTATCTTTACAGTTCATTTAGCAAATCTTTCCTTCATATGTAAGCTTGAACATACGACAAATGTAAATCAGTAAAATTCTAAAAAATGAAAATATATTAAAATCAGAAAAACTTTCAAATTGTTGTTTTTTGAACTTCTATATATTTAAAAGCCTATTTAAAAAATAATAATTGAAACCACGTCATCATACTTCAAAAGTATTACTAGAAATGGCAATTTGAAGAAAAATGCAGATTTAATATTAATTACCAAGGTAATACAGCAACTATAAAATATAGATGTAAATACAGGAAATAATCACTGATAAAGACTAATTACCAGAATATAAATATAATGTAATATAATTAACCAAAATTAGAAATAAAATCAGTAAGAACCTCCAATTTATAAAGTATAATGTTTAGGACAGCAATCTAGAAATAAACAGGATATCAGATAATCTTATTAAATATAATTTTTAAAAACCAATACACATACACACCAATTAATAGAAATGTTCAGAAAAGAATGCTTCCTCTTTGTAACACAATGATTTCATGCACCCTAATAGTTAATACATATCTTAACAAAACAAAACAAAAAACAAGGCACGAGTTATGAATGATAATTTTGATACTGGTAAAAGAATACTACATCGAGAAATAAGAGACCTGGCCTCTAGTCATAGCTCTGCATAGAACAGTTCTGTATTTCATTTTCTTCATCTGAAAACACTCAACTATGACCTGATGTTTGAGGTTGTTTCTAATTCTTAAATACCTCAGATGGTAATATATGAAAACACTCCATTGAATTAACCATTTTTAAATGCCTAGTGAGTGCCAATGCCATACTATTTATACTACAAGTACAATACATCAAACAGACACCAGGGTTCTTATTCTGAAATTAAATTGAGGAAGACATTAGATGATATAAAATTGTTCATTTTCTTAAGTGTAACAATGATATCATAGTTATGAAAGATAATATCCTTGTTCTTAGTAGATGCATGCTAAAATATTAGGGGTCAAGTTCTTGATATATGGAACTTATTTTCAAACGGTTCAGAAAAAAACATACATTTCTTAAGTGTAACAATGATATCATAGTTATGAAAGATAATATCCTTGTTCTTAGTAGATGAATGCTAAAATATTAGGGGTCAAGTTCTTGATATATGGAACTTATTTTCAAACGGTTCAGAAAAAAACATACATACCACAGATAAAACAGAATAAAATATTAATTACTGAATCTAGGCAGAAGATACAATGATGCTCACTGTTCTAATGATTTTTCTCCATGTTTGAGAATATTTATAATGAAAAGTTAGAAAAAATTAACCAATTAAAAAATGTTGTATATCAGGAATAAAAGAATATACTGTTTCCAGATACTACATAAAAAACCAGTTTTAATAATTATGTTAATCAGGTTTTATATATGAAAAAGAGAATACTCTGTAACACAAAACATGATTATTAAAATGAAGACCAAATATTAGTGTTGGGAAAAAAATCCATTCTAATAGGAAAAATTATTACTGATGAGAAAAATTCAGATAAAATTAAATCAAGACTTGGGCTCCAAACTAAAAACATAGGATTGGAAAGGAAGTGGAAAGAGAGCTGGGCTGGGAGAATAGCATCAGAAATATAGAAAGAGAACAGTGTATCCCTAGCAAAAACAAGCTATGAGTTAAGAAGAATGAGCTGTCCAGAAGCTGGTAGAGAACAATGAATCCATGCATTCAGTATTAAACATCTATAAGACGCTATGACAGACACAGTGAGAATCGAATACAAAATCTATAATACTCTTAAACTACTTTCAAGGATCTTACAAACTGGAGTAGTGATTTTTAACTTTTGCAGTTAAACAAACACATTTGAATATCCTATGAAAGCTATGACTCCTCTCTCCCCTCAGTAAAAAAAAAAAAAAAAAAAAAAAAAAAGTTCAAATATATAAAATTTTAAAACAACTTAAGCAGCATGTACCCTCATTTAAGAACCCCTGATTTAGGGATTCTAGACTGAGGCATCTAGACCAAAACAGGAATCAAGAGTATATTCTTAAGAAAAAGAACATTATGAAGACAGCTTTAGAATTATTTGACTATATATCATTTTAAATAGTGTAATACAGCCATGGTTAAAATATTCAAAATCTGAAAATTACTTATGTTTTGTGACTTAATGATCTAAAACTTTTTCACAATCTCTAAAATTTCAATCCTGGAACTTAAAATTAAGATTATAGAAGTTCTAAAATCATAAAACACTTAATTTTTAAATTATTTGTATATAATTACTTTAAAGTATAATAGCATTTAAAAGTATTTTAAATTAGTCCATGATTTCATACCTAAAAACATAATACTTAAGTCCAAAAAAGCAAAAAGTAGAAAGTGGCCAAGGAAATTAAACTAGCGACCTCTACTACGAGAGAAACTTTCAGCCAATTAAAAGAGAATCTGTAACACTTTTGCCCATTTGGTTTTATAACCTTCTCTATCAACAGTATCTTATATCAAGTTCCTATAATAAATCTAGCATAATGCCTAGCTTAAAAGAAGCCTTCAATAAAATGTTTATTGAATCAAGCAAATATGACACTTCACTGTCTTCTACATTGCCTTCTTTAACAAAGTTTTCATAAATCAACCATTTCATATGGTAAATCTTACTCAAGTCACTAACAATAAGAATTTTCAAGAATTAAGTAGATTAAGTACCTTAGAGATCATCTGGCTTCAAAGGGAAATAAACAAATTTTAACATAAAAGTACCAGTTAAATTTGTTGTTGCTAATACATTGCTTCCTACAATAGCCCGTAATTTTTTAAATTCCATAAACACAGAAGCCTAGTTAATATTTTACTTTACCCAAAAGGCAATACAGTATTATATTTCAAAGCACATTCTTTGTCGTTATGAAGATGTGAGTTTGATTTCTGGCTCTGCTATACATTTCCTTTGTAATAACCTTGGGCAGATTATTAATCTCTCAAAGCTTTAGCTTCCTCTTCTATTCATGCATCTATCCTATGTATGTACAGGTATAATACTATATCTACTTTACAAAAGCTATTATGAAAACTAAGTGACAAAATTCAATGTAACACACTAAGCACAGATCTAGCATATGTATAGTAACTGCTAAATAAATGTTAACAGTCACCATTATTTAAAAGATGATCCACTTTGGCTTTTTAAATGTTACCTTAATTTTTCCAGAAAGATGAGCCATGTTTTATCTGTCTTGGAGGTGAGAGAGGGAGGGGTGCAATTCTTTCTGTATGATTACTATAGCTTTATGTCTAACTTTTAGTATATCTTATTTATCCGTAACTCCACATTCACCATGTTTATTACTCTATATACACAATTTAAGAAAAAACATTTTCATTGCTTTTAGATACTGAACAGTGTGAAAATTCACAAAGACAGAGAATTACTAAAGTCTACAAAAAAGGCAGCAAAGTATTATGATCTTTAGCAATTTAACATACAAAGAAAGCAGTTTGTATCTCTAAACAAATCTTGGTTTACAGCCAAAAGAATCCATACTAAGTGTGTGAAAGTATCAAAACAGTTTGTTCCTCTGAATGCTATGAGCCCTCAATGGAACTCTCAGAATTCACACAGAGACTATTAGGGGAGGCTTTTGAGAAAAAAAAAAAAAAATGGTGTTTAAAATGTATCTGGGAGAATAAATAACATTTTAGCAGACAGAAGCTGGCAATTAGAGCATTCTAAGATTAAGGAACAGCATGCCAAAATGCACAGCATAAAAACATGTTTTCAGGGTAGACAGTATTTTGTCGAAGTGTGTACATGTAAGAGATGACGGCTGAAGTAGAAAAGTGGAAGAATACAGTGGAACATAAAACAGGTTACATAAGGTGAGACAGATCATAAAAGGCTTTGAACTTTACTTGTAGGTAGTAAAGAATCACTCTAAGTGTTTGAACATGCAAATGACATCACTAAATCTGTATTTTAGGAAAACAATGCTATCAGTAGACTGAAGAAGAAGAGACTAGAAACTTATAGACCTAGAGGGCAATTAGGAGGCTACAAGAGACTGCAAATTGCAGGCAGAAACCACATCTGCCTTTTTCACTGTGTAGCACCTGTCAGCACACAGGACACTGCACCCAGTAGGCAGCCCAAGGAAAGAAAAATTGAGACTATTATAATATTCCTAAAAAAGAAGTTAGGTCCTGAACTAGGACAGCAGTGGACCAAAAAAAATGTATAGATTCAAAACATTTGAATGGTAAAATCAACAGAATTTAGTAACAGTTTAGAAGTGTATGCAGGTTGAGGGAGAAGGCATCAAAGACTGAAATATTACTGTGTGCCTGAAATTTTGGTGAGGTATCATTTTCAGAGAAAAGTAAAGTAGCTTCTTGAAGTATCAAACCGCATATTATAATCTGTATATCTGGTTTTAAAGATCTGTTTCATTCTAAATTGAATATATGAAATATCTATGCAAAAAGCCCATTACAGGATGAACAATTAACTGAACAAAAAGTGATAGTTTGCAAAGAGTCTTGAAAATTCATTCTAAATTGAATATATGAAATATCTATGCAAAAAGCCCATTACAGGATGAACAATTACACTGAATAAAAAGTGATAGTTTGCAAAGAGTCTTGAAAATCATTTGGTTTTAGAAAAATTTACTATATATGTAGCATCAGGAATACTTGGAAAATACATTTTACTTAAAACTTACTCTCTCCATCACCATCTTTATCAAATTCTTCTATCATAGCCCGAAGTTCTTCATCACTCATATTTTCACCCAATTCTCTGGCAACACGTCGTAAATTCCTCAAGCTTATTTTACCTGAATCATCATCATCAAATAGTTTAAATGCTTTCAGTATCTCTTCATGTGGATCTCTTTCCAATATCCAGTCTGTCACTACAGTTAAAAAAAAAACAAACAAACCTGCATAATCATGAAGGCATTCCTTTTTTAATCAACCAAGTATTAGATGAGAATTAAAGCTGTGAATCTTGTCAACATTTAGTCTGATTACAAAATGTCAAATTAGATCCTAAAAACTCAGATAAGCCTGAAATTTAATAAACCAAATCTGTATTTTAAAATGTAACCTTTTTATTATCAACAATTTGTCATTCTAAGAGTAACCAAAACTATATCACACAGAAACAAAATAAAAAGAACTACATTTATGCCATATTTACTTAAGGTCTGCTATTATCAAGAACTGTACTAGGCTCCACTAACATCAAGCACGCAAGTCTAGGAGTTTGTAATCTAGTTGTAGCGAGACATACCAATAAAACAGTTAGAGCCAAATAGATAAAAGCTGTTTGCTGGCTAAACTTACTACTAACACTGATTCTCCCTCAAATTTAATACAACTTAAAAATAAACAATAACAACAACAAAACCTGAGAAAGTAACAGAAAGCATTGCCATCACTGACACAATCTCGGACAGTACATGAAAATTCCACTGATATCTTCATGACTACAAAAACCTACTGGTTTTCGAAAATGTGGAAAATAGTTGAAAGGACTGAATCTGATTACAGTAATAAAGCCAAAAGAAAACACTGGAAAGGAAGTCTCTTTGAAGTCATATCTATTTTGTTTGGCAAGATGGTAACTCAAAGACAACTAACTAAAAATGAATGTGAATAATTTCAGACTTCACAATAGTATATTCTAATATACTAAATATAATCGTATATAACAAAATAGTGAACTTAAAAATTTTTTATATTACCAATCTTTAATCAATAGCCATATAACAAAAATTGAAGTAAAAATATATGGTATAATATTTTTTAAGTTATTAGATAAAATTCTGAAAATATCTTAGTAAACACTTCTGAAGTAATTATACATGCTATTCTATCATTACAAGAAAAGGTATTTATGACTTTCACTATGCCACTAAAAATAACCCAGCCCTGTTCAGGCTTACAGAATCATCAAAACTCTACTTCTTATAGATGGAAGGTACTTGAATGTTTAATGAATCCAAAATGAAAAATACAATCCAAGTCCCCAACAAGTTATTGTTTTGCTGCTGTTTCATCCATATTTGGTTAAATAAGCACCTATTCAAGCTAATGTTTTATCATCTGCACATATATTCAAGTTTTCTTTTCCATTAATTTTATCCAAAAAGGCTTCCAAGTAACTAATTGAAGTATATTACTATAAGTATGCAAATCATCAAAGCTCATAAATATTCAGTCAAAAAGGAGTTGGCATATATACAGCCATAACACCAAAATAAAATACCGCACTTAACTCTATGGCTCATACTCAACTTATTTTGAATTTAGTCCCAACAAAAAAGCAGGACAAGGAAAAAAAGTGTTAAGAAATTTTTTTCACCAATTAAATAATTTACATGACAGGTGAACCAAAAAAGCAGCTTGCTGAAAGTATTAATGTACTTAAAGAAGCAACAGGGTGATCTGGGGAACAGATGGGACTCCAAGATGTATGAATTCTTATCCCACTGGTGCTTTAGTTGTGTTAGTTATTTCACATTTATGTATCTATATAATCTTTTATCAATACTCTACCTTAGAATGTGGCTTTTTCTTAGAAATTATAAATGTCCATCATTCTGGACAGCTAAAACATTACCTAGTGTAAAAGTTTATGATGACTCTCCTCTATGCCTCAGGTTCTATTCCTATTCTACAAAGTAGAATTTAATTATAAGAAATAGATATTTTTTTCAATGAAAATAAGTCAATTGACATACAAGCAGTTAAGGTAGGTTTCATCTATTTCACAAAACTCCAAATTTCTGTCCACGTAATTCTATTTTCAAATGATTTAACTGTAGTATCAGAAACATATTTCATCAAAATAATTAGACTTTACACATACAAGCATAAAAATCACATAATACAGCAAATTTAAAAACCACATTAAAAGTAAATCAAAAATCATTAAAGGTAATACTAGTAACATGGCTTCAACTATATGTCTCACTGCCTTTTGGAAGTTTGCATCCAAACATACCACAATTACTTTAAACTCAGGATGCTGGACTCCAAACTGCTTTCAATATCACCATGGTAGCTGTCGATACTTCCCTCCACCCCACAAAAGATAAAAGCATCATTAACAGCTAGTTACCCATATTTGAAAAATCTGAATCATTTTCAATCCATAAACCTAATCAGTGTTTAGATCTGATCGTACTAAAGATACTCTCTTTTTTACTCTTAAATGTAGCTCTTTTCTTTTATCCTCACCAACCTCAGTATAAAAAGTCTAGTATTTTCTGCCTGCAGTCTCTCTTCTCTCCAACTTATCTTCAATACTTTCCTCAGTTATCTTCCTAAACATATCATATTCCCTACCTTAAAAATTGTCAATGATCCTCTGCTGATTAACATCCAAATTCTAAATGTTATGCAAGATTTTTTACAATCTGGCTCAATCCTACCTTTGCAGTCATTTCCCTATCCTCTAGCCAAGGGGTCCACCTGAAGTTTCTCAAACGTACTATACTTCTAGTACCACTCTTTGTTGCTCCTGTTTCCTATGTCTGAAATGCCTTTTCTCTACTTCTCTAATCTTCTCTTTGGAATAAAATCCTATTCACACTTCTAAAGGCCTAAATAAAAATTCCCCTCTGCAAAGTCTTCTTTACTTCCTCTAGATCAGGGATTGACCAATCTTTCCTGTAAAAGGCCAGATAGTAAATACTTTAGGCTTTGTAGGGGAACGTAAGGTCTCTGTCTGAACTACTCTCTCTGCCACAGTAGCAGGAAAGTAGCATACAAGAACGGGCGTGGTGGTGTTCAAATAGCAGCAAAATTTGGCCCAAGGGCTATAGTTTGCTGACTGCTGTACTAGACAAAATTATTAGTTATCACATAGTACCACAGCTTGCTGTCACCCATACTTAAACTGTATGCTCCTTGAAAAAAGAACCTCATTAGGAACTTTTAATTAATTCCCCTTCCTCACCCCTTGAGCATAGTACCTAATGCCAAAAAATTCAGTACGTTTGTTAACTAAGCAAAATGAAAACAATAATACAATGAATCATAACAATAAAACAATGAATACCAAATTCTATTTTATACAGGCAATTAAATAACACATGCCAAAAATAGATGGAGTGCAAACATCTGACTTATCTTGGTCATAAAGACAATTCCTAAAACACCCATGTTACTCAATAGCCTCGTGCTGCTTTGACTCTAAACTTACATTAAATATATTTTAATGCTTTTTTCTAGTACTGAGAAGAATCCATTCAAGTGCCAGACATCATCCAG
This sequence comes from Galeopterus variegatus, assembly GCF_000696425.1. Taxonomy (NCBI): domain Eukaryota; kingdom Metazoa; phylum Chordata; class Mammalia; order Dermoptera; family Cynocephalidae; genus Galeopterus; species Galeopterus variegatus. Next base: position 215,311 of record NW_007727982.1, read on the forward strand.
AAATACCTGTGGGATACTGTCCTTAGGCAGTAATAAAATGGTACATAAAACTAAGACTTGAATGTTCTGACTTTGGAGTCATTAGTCCCAAAGCATAAAAACATATACTGTATTAATCTGTGGTCAGTTATTAGTTAAAAATTATTAACAAATGGGAGGAATACATAGTTCTTGACTGATTCCCAAATACTAATAAATTTTTACTTGACAGCTGGTACTCTCAATAGGTAACCTTAAGACAGCTAAGGTATGTGATGAAGAAAAGGTTGACTTTTGAGAATCAGAACTGAAGTTTAGCCACAGCTATTTATTCTAGAAGGAACCCAGTATTTCTGCTCTATTAACACAGAAAAGACGAGGTATCAGGAAAAGGTAGAAGTGACATGGGACCCTGGTCTCAACTGCTAATAAAAATCACAATTTTAAAACTGTATTAATTTTAAATGAAATCTATTTTGTAAAATTATTAATAATGTTGACATAGCCTGCAACTACAAAAAGAAAGTGAGAAAAATATACACAGAGTAGAATACTTTATGCCCCAGTGATGCATATATGATTACTTCCATCCACTGAAACAAGTGAAACAAAGACTATTTATTACAAGTAACAATAATAGCAGATAATAATGTGGTATCATCGGTTTAGAAAAATAATTTAATAGAAATAAACCCAAATATTTATACATTCTATGTATAAAGTTATAATAGCAAAGTCCCTGACTTCCAGAATCCTCTATTCTGAAAAGGCCTGATCTATATATATGCTATAAATAATTCATTAAAATCAACTATACAAAAATTTAACTATATTAAGCCATGACCCATTATCTTCAATTGCTACTCTAAAATGTTTTCTTCTGCTTCCAGTCTGCCAACTGCCTCCCTTACCACAACATTTTCTTCAATACCAACTCTAAACAGATGACTTTATTCACTGAAATCAAGGTCATCCAGAGTATGTAGCCCCTCATAAACTTTGTCAACCTGAGGACATATGCTTCATCTATGACAAAAGATACCAACTGCTACGAGTTTTCTCTTCTCCCACTTTGCCAACAAAAATCACATACCAGTAAGGTCTTGGGAAATATTTGCCAAACAGCAGGACACCACATTTTCTGTTATATTGGGAGGAAATACTTTTTGATCACCTTTTTAGTTTAACACGTAATATAAACACACATCACTTGAAAAAGTATCTTTCTATAAAAAGCCACACAACAGTTCCTTGGTTAGAATCTTTAAAACAAAACAAAAGACAAAACTATATATCTCACAGTAAAGCTGTAATTATATTTTTCCTTGAATATCAGAGGGAAAGTACCAAAAAAAAAACAAACCCTGAATAAGAGCCACATTATACACCAATGTTCAATAATAAAATTCCATAACCTAGAGAATTTATTAAAAATACTCATATTAACCAGATAATGTCCTAACAATTGCTGATTACATAGACTATTAAAATACACACCAACTTCATTAAAATCTTCAAAGGTGATTTTCCCTGTGGCTTCTCTGTCATAATCTTTAAGAATCTTCAGTACATCAGCTTTTTTTACATCAAATCCCAAGGCTCTCATTGCCACCTTTTGGATTAAAAGGGAAGGACAAATTATAAAACACTCTGAAAAAGAAGTGATTTCCAAATCATATCTTAAGATGTAAGTTTTTATATCTTAAGAGATAACACATTAATAAAATGTAATTCTTTTGCATGTTTTACATCTCTAAAATAACAAAGTGAGTGTTGCTGTTCTCTCCTGAAATTAAGAATTTTTTAAATTTACATATTACTTTTTTTATATGACAAGCTAATCAATAAGTGTTTGCAGAATATACTACATTATGCACTGACAATGCACAGATCATTTTAACAAGCTATTTGTTTTCAAAGGATAAACAACCAAAATGGTAAAATGGCATCACATAAATATTAAAAAGTTAATCTATAGAAGATATAAAAACATTAAAATAAGAACTACCATCAGACCCTACATGATTAGTTATCCATTAAGTAGTCCAGGACCCTGAATTTAGAGAAAAAAGAGATCTTGTTACTGGTAACAAGTAAAGAGACATATGTTAATGGTTAAAGAATTCTTATTTGGAAAGATTCGAGTATTCCTTGATGGATAGATAAAGTGGAGTGGTAGGGCATTTGAACGAATGACTGGTATTAAAACAGACACCAAAACAAAGAATAGGTTTGAGGAACAGTGAGCACAGTAATTTACCTTACCTGAATAGAAGAAAGCAGCAAATGAGAAAAGTAGATGGTAGTAAAAGTGTAGAGAAAAAAAAAAGGAGTATTCAATACAAAACAAAGGAACCTGAATTTTATGTAGTATGCAATGATGAGACAGTAAAGGTTTATAAGCAGTGAGCAATGTGGTGAAAGAATTTTTAAAAGATCCAAATTGAAATCTAATCATAGTGTGCAAGGTGAATTAGAAGTAGAGAAACCATTTAGAAAGCTCCAGATATGAAACAAGGTTCCGAACCCTGAAGTCAATGTCAACAAATGGAAGAGAAATCATAAAGGAAGAATTGATCAGATCTGAGTAACTAAAAACACTGTGGGAAAAGAGAGCCAAAGAAGACTACAAGATTGAGAAAGGTAGACTTATTGGCATATTATTGCTTTTATATATTCTATTCTGTCACTGAATAATTCCTAACCCCCACTTGGATGCTTTAAAATCTCGTATAAAGTTACTAAAATTAAAACTACCAAATAAACATTTATATTCACATATCCGTGTGACTAAAAATTCCAAAATGTTATCTTTCTCAATGTGTTGAATGTATGACTCTCGTATAAAGTTACTAAAATTAAAACTACCAAATAAACATTTATATTCACATATCCGTGTTACTAAAAATTCCAAAATGTTATCTTTCTCAATGTGTTGAATGTATGACCCCCCGGACTACTCTAAACACCCATTTGCCCTTACAGCTTTATAAATATTCTCGTCCTTAAAGTTGACATTTTTCCCCATTAGCATGTGTCAACATCAGACCCCTCTTATGTTGTTTACACTGCAGAAAGTAAGTTGAGACTGTGTTACAAGCATATTTAAACTAAAAGATTAAAAGACAAATAACATTCCCACAATCTGAAAAAAAAGTATAAGTCACCAAGAAAAAACAAAAACAACAGTAGGAAGAAGAATACGGTAAGAACTGTTTAAATTCCATAGTTTGAAATCCTTTATTTGTGCAAATGAAAAATAAGCTGCTTCCACAGGAACGTATTTATACATCCAAAATACTGTTCGTTTTACCATGTGAAAAGATTTTCTGAAAGATATGTTAGGGGTTCTATTCAGTTTTATTATCGCACCTAACTGTGAATGTTTAAAATTGCTTCATAGTTCCAAAACCAGTTTAGTTAAAATAATTATATAGAAATGTATTTTAAAGCAACTGTCAAAAATGCAAATCATTTTAACAGAGAAATATATATTTTAAAGTATACTATTACCTTTAATTCGTGATAGTCTATTGCTTCATCTTTGTCTGTATCAAACAGTTCAAAAGCATCTTTAATTTCCTGTTTCTGTTCCTCGGAGAGTTCTCTTCTTTTTTTTCTCTTTGTTTTGTCTACTACAAGCTCGCTTCTATGAAATGGAAAGAAAAAAGTCTTTAGTCCACTTTAATTCTATACTTAATGCAAATTAGCCAATGAATGATTTTCAAAAAAGAAATATTTTGAAGAACGATAAAGAAATTTTCCCTCTATGAGTCAATGTCCTTCTTATTCCGTGGTCCAAACTGCTATAAATTTGCACTTCCCAAAACTGAAGACTATTACAGGTTAAAAGAACTGAGGATGAAACTTTCCCTCTTCTCAGCTTTGTATTTTATTGCTGCTCATGTTACCGTGGAAGAAACAAGAACTGTGAATAAGAAACGTTACTTTTTTCTCAGAAACCCCATGAAAGTAAAATTCATAATTCACGATCACTATATATTTGGTTTACTTTTGATAGTTCTTTATAATTAGTTCTCAAAATCATTACAAAAATATATACAACTTATCAATTAACTTTAAAGTATTTGGCATTACAGGTTCAAAATGCTTTTAGATGACGTTTCTTTATTTGCAATTTCTTCCATTGATACTAAGAAATCACTCAAAATATTAAAGTCTAAACATATTACTAATACCAAACGCCAAAAAAAGTACGTAATATTTGTGCTTAATTCTATATAATAATGTGAAGAATCTTGTAAGTCTCACTTAACATTTAAATCATAGGCTAAACTTCTAACGAACTCTGGAAAAACTTAAAGAAAATA
>NW_007727982.1:220005-221420 GCF_000696425.1 Galeopterus variegatus
AAAAAAGTACATAATATTTGTGCTTAATTCTATATAATAATGTGAAGAATCTTGTAAGTCTCACTTAACATTTAAATCATAGGCTAAACTTCTAACGAACTCTGGAAAAACTTAAAGAAAATAAAAAGCAAAAATTATTTTAAAGCCAGAAATGTCTTCCTTAAGAGCTGCTCCAAATTTTCATACGGGGAAAATTTTTCATATAGGAAAAAGTTTTGAAACAGAAGTATCCCATAAAACTTTAAGTGTAAAAACCAGGTGATTGTATTAGAACACGTTATCTGCATCTGAAAGATGTTTTGGTCTCTGAAATACACCAAAAAATAAAGGGGGGGGGGGCTAAGAGACGACTAGAAAGTGACCAGCATGCGCAGTATGATAAAGCTGAGGAAAATCTTTCACAAGAGACATAACTTGACACAAACTTGGGCATTTCCGTGTCAGTCATTCCCTTACCAAGACTCCGAGAAGAAAGTCCAGAACCGACCCATACCTGACCCCATCCAAAAGTACCACGATTATACTTCGGCAGAACATGGTGCTTTTTTAGAGTTGCACAACTACATGGATATTTTTAAGATATAACATCTAGACCGGGGCAGGGGGCAACAGACAGAGGGTCAGAGGCTGGAACTGAATGAAAGGTAACGAAATTCAAGAAACAAGAAATCCGAGAGAGACCGTCAATTAAAGGCACCAAAACGGGTCTTCGGTTATACCATGAAGTAGGGCCCAGAGAGGAGAGCAATAAGTTTCTGCGTTATTCCCAAAACTACACGTAAGCGAATACGTTAGCAGGCTGCAGCAGAGGTGGGGCCGTAGACTACGCACGAGGAACTGAATGAAGGGATGCCCCATGGCCTGATTCCTCCCAGAAACATCGTGAGTAGAAACCTCACGATACTTCAACTCCCTCCTCGCTCTCCACTAAGCTCCGCTTTCAGGCTATCCAAAGCCCCACGCGCTCACGAAATGTACTGGGCTCATCCCCTGCAGGACGCCAGGGGCCCCAGGGTGGGGGGCTCAGGCATGCCGCCCCAGGCTCCTTTCCCTCGTCCCAAGCTGCATCCCCTTGCTCGTCTCGGCCCCAAACGGCCTCCCTTCCACACACACCCGTCCAGGGTCCCGTTTCGGGGTAGGGAGAGCACTGCCGCCTCCTTATTACCGACCTCAGAGCTAAACTCATTTTCTCTTCGGACAGAGACGTTCCTTTCAAGAATGATTTTACCCCCACCCAAGGATGCACGACTTCCACAAGCCTTTCAACAGTCGCTGACGACCTCAGCGGCCCCAAGGACCTCCCACAAGATACACGCTTCTGAGCTGGATTGGTTGAAAATATCTAATGTTCTGTCCATTAGGGCGGAATTTCACTAGTCCTCTGTGTTTATTGGGCAGATTTCCCGTCAATCAAA
>NW_007727982.1:222625-227559 GCF_000696425.1 Galeopterus variegatus
CCATTAGGGCGGAATTTCACTAGTCCTCTGTGTTTATTGGGCAGATTTCCCGTCAATCAAAGAAACCTTCCTACCTCCTCTCCTGCTTTTAGGTTGGTCACATGCTTTTTCCCCCGAATCCTTTGCGGGGCTGGCGTCAGCGTCCCTGCGCTGCGCCTCCCGCTGGGGTTCTGCGGCGGTTGGGCACGCGGCAGTTGTCGTCCGGCTAAAAGGAGAGAATAGCTTGGGAGGGAAGTCTGTGAAACTTGTCTCCGCTCTGTTTTAAAATTTTAAACGGCCTGTGTACCTGGGGGATTTGTTTAAAACGCTGATTTAAATCCCCTTTTCTTCTTTCTAATCCCAGCAGGTGTGAATTTGCATTCCCCCCACCCGCCCCCAACCCTGGACGATTTGGATTATCATTGGGTTGGATTATTAGGCTATTTACGGTGAAGCTGTACCGAAACCGTCCTTCCATGTCCTTTTCTTCCTTTGAACTGTTTGGAACGGATTTGTTGGCTTCTGTCCCTTATTTTCCAGTTCTGTGAGCTGTTTATACACGATATTATCTTCACTACCAAACCAAGTCTCCTGAAGCTCACTTGAATATTCAGTACGTTTAGTCGTCCCTCCTTTTATACTGAATTTCTTGAAGGCCAGGATTATATCTTCCATTTAACGCTATTCCTTGGGCCTAATAAAATGTCTAATGCATAAGTTCTCAATAAATATTTGTTACATTGAATGAAATCTTGCTGTGAAAACTCAAAAGTACTGAGTTAAGCTGCAAATCTCATAAATGAATCGAATAGCCTCAAGGTGGGAGTTGAAGAAGGGAAGGGAGAGCGTGTATAAACACGATATGTATAAGGTATGTATACAAAGGTTTAGAGAAGGGAGAGAAAACAGCAAGGTAGGTTTCTTGAAAGATGACATATATGTTGGGCCTAGGAGGATGAGTTAAATTTGGACAAGGAAACATAGTATGATAAAGTAAAAAGAATAAAGATAGTATGATAGAATAAAGAAGTAGCTAAAGGATATTATCCTACCCCCCCAAAAAAAAACAAAAGTAGGGAACTTTAAATTTTAAAGTACCTTTTTAAATCACCTTTGTAAATCCTTTTAGAGTCTAAAAGGAAGGTAAAATTGCAGTTACACACTAGACGGTAATGGCATTGAAAAAACTATATATATTAAAGTTTTTAGATATAGATGAAGCTATAGAAGAAAATTATTTTAATTAAATAAGTATGAAAATAAACCAAGCATTTATTTGAAGATGTTAGAAATGAAAAAGTAATTAAAATTGTGAGGAAGAAATTACTGAAGGTAAAAAAAGCAAAATAATTAGAAAAAAAACATTTTAAGGAAATTGATAAAATTAATGAATTGGTTAAAAACACTATTCTCACAATATTAAGCTGGCAATTCCAAAAAAAAGTTCACAGATTTATGGGAAGTGTAACAAGAAAGGGAATAGTGCCACTAATAAGGCTGGAATTTTTAAAGGGAGGTTTAGAAATTATTAAAATACTTTAGACAACTGCATGCTGCCAATAAATATTAATACCAAAATGAAATAGTCACTTTTCAATGAAAACAAAAGATAACTCAAAAAAGATAGAAAACTGAATTGGGTCAATATAGGCAGGACTGAAAATAAAATAAATTCTGTACCCCCAAATAAAAAGCATCCAGCCCACTTAGATTTGTGGATGAGTTTTTAAAATTCTTGAACAGCTAATTCCTGTGCTTTAAACTCAAAGCATAGAAAATGAGGAAGAGCTTATTTGCTTAATTTTTGAAGCTGGCACAACTCTCAGCATCCTAAAAAACGTTTAAAATCACTCAATGATGATGGAGTCTAGGCATGTGCCTATCTCATATTTAATGTTTCTTTGTGAATGTATGTGCAAAAATACTAGATGTTAACAAAATTAGTTTGGTACTGTTTTAAAGGAACGTTTTACTATAACCAAATAAAGTTTATTTTCTAAATGCAAAAATAATTCAAAATATAAATCTTTTAAATAGTCACAATTCTAGGTTACAGAGATCATCTCAGTGTCTAAAAGGCACTGGATAATATTCAATACCCCTTCTTCATAAGGCATATATTAATAAAGCAGATCTACAAAGTACTTTTTTAAAAAACATAAACAACATACTTAAAACGAAAAACTGGTGTTTCTCAAACCTGGTCCCTGAAACACTAGAATTTTGTGAGATGTTTGTGGTTATTTCGTGGAGAATGAGTTTTGTGGGCAAATACTTCAGGAAATTAGATTTTTAAACGTTGAACTAAAATGTTTTGGACAAGACATGCTTTTAAGGGGATGACAGGGAAGTTATATACATCACTTCTGTTCATATTTAATTAGTAAGAACTAATGACATGACCATTCTTGGCTGCAAGGGAGGCTGAGAAAAATCTCTAGCTGGAAAACTGTGTTTTCCCAAAAAGCACAGGCAAAAAAATAAATAAATAAACAAGTGGTATTATATCAAACTAAAAAACTTCTGCATGGCAAAGAAAACAATTAGCAGTGGATAGACAACCTACAGAATGGGAGAAAATATTTGTAAATTTTGCATCTGATAAGGGATTAATATCCTGAATATACAAAGAACTCAAATAACTTAGTGAAAACACAAGTAAACCCAATTTAAAAAATGAGCAAAGGAGCTGACTAGGCATTTATCAAAAGAAAACATACAAATGGCCAACATATACATGAAAAAAAAAATGCTCAACATCACTAAGCACCAGGTGAATGCAAATCAAAACCACATTGATATATCGTGTCACCCCAGTGACTAGCTACTATCAAAAAGACAATAACAAATGCTGGCAAGGATGGGGAGAAAGGTGAACCCTCCTACGTTAGTGGTAAGACTGAAAATTAGTGCAGCCATTGTGGAAAACAGTATGGAGGTTTCTCAACTATAGCTAGAACTTGCCATACTGCTGGGTATATACACAAAGGAATGGAAATCATCATGTCAAAGGGACACCTGCACTCCTGTGTTTATTGCAGCTCTATTTACAATAGCCAAGAGATGAAACAAACTTAAATGCCCATCAAAGGATGACTGGATAAGGAAAATGTAGTATATATACACAATGGACTACTACTCAGCCATAAAAAATAATGAAATTCTGCCATTCACAGCAACATGGATGAGCTTGGAGAAAATTATAAGTGAAATCAGCCAGGCACAGAAAGAGAAATACTGCATGTCCTCAGCCATAAGTGGAAACTAAAAAATAAATAAATAAGAAAGAAAGAAACAACAATTACAATAATATGTTGAACTTTCAAAAGGAGAGAACAGAACTGTAGTTACTAGAGTTGGGAAAGAGGGAGGGAGGTTAGCAAGAAATTGGTAAAGGGTTACAAAGAATTATTACATTTAGTAATGATGAATATACTAGTTGTCCTGATTTGATTATCACACATTATACACAAGTAATAATATTCAACTCTGTACCCCACAAATATGTGTAATCATTATGTTTCAATAGAAAATAAAATAAATAACATGTGGATGATATGATTACTCGGAAAAATCCAAGAGTATCAAAGAAACTATTGGACTAATAAGCGAATGCAGTAGAGTAGTTGATTATCAGACAAATTTGCAAAATTAATGAACATTTACAAAATATAATAAAATGATTAATAATAGCAATATGAAATAAATTTTAAAATAAAACTTAACAAGAAATCTGTACAATCAGTAGGTAGAAAATCTCAAAATTCTACTAAAGGACACAAGATTTCAATAAATTGATAGAGAAGGTATGCTAGATGAGAAGATTCAGTATTGTAAAAATGTTGACTATATTCTGATATACTTTGGATACATTCTCTCCCCCCCCCACCTCACCCCCACCAAAGCTAATGTTACAGTCTGATTCCTATTCCTAGTGAAGGAGTGTTGGAAGATGTTTGGGTATTGGTGGGAGCTCGCTCATGAATACATTAATGCCGTCCCTGAGGGTGGGGATGTATGTGAGTGAATCCTCACTCTATTAGTTCCTGATGAGAGCTCGTTGTTAAAAAGAGCCTGGCACCTCCCCTCTCTTTTTCTCTTTTGCTTCCTCTCACCATGTGATCTTGTACCCTCCTGCTGCCTGCCACTTTCCGCCATGAGTAAGAAGCAGCCTGAGGCCTGTGCCAGATGCAGCTGTCCCAGAATGTTGAACCAGATAAACCTCTTGTCTTTATAAATTACCCAGACTCAGGTATTCTGTTATAACAACACAAAAACTGACTAATACATATTCTAAATTCATGTGTAAATTCAATGCAATCAAAGTTTAAATCTCACTTTTTTTTTAATTTAACAAAATTATTCTAAATATCATGTCAAGGATAATGGCATAAAATAACTTACAAAGTTGTGAGAAAGAATAATGATATAAAAATCGTTCTATAGGATATTAAAGTGTATTTTGTGCTATAGTAATCAGGATAGAAAGTCCCGAGACAGAGCTAAAAGTAAATAAAAACTTCTGCTTTAAGAAAGTAGTAACATTAGTATTTGTTTAGTATCCCTCCTACAAGTGTTCAGAAATTAATTTTTAATACTGAAGTGACCTGGAGAGGGACCATTAGCAGACTAGGTATTTCAAAAATATCTGAACAATCAAAAGAAATATGGAAACCTGTTGAGAAATGAGACAGATCTTCAAAGTGGCATTCCAGAATTGGCGGGAGGTGACCAAAGCTTCAGAGTTAATCTGCCTGGCAGATTCCCAGAGAAACCCCAGGCATAGAGGTCTGCTACAGCAGAGGATGGAAATAAAAAGGCAGCTAAATACAAAATGTCAATTTGAAAACTATTTAGGAAATCACTGCACTTGAGTTCCTCCAGATTCCCCTCCTCAGTATTCTCTCTCTTCACATCTATCTAGAACTCCACTCTTTTTTTTTTTTTTTTTTTTT
>NW_007727982.1:228197-263506 GCF_000696425.1 Galeopterus variegatus
GTTGCTCCCGCGCCTCGCTCAGCCAGTGAGCGGGAACCGGTCTGTATGTGGGATCCGAACCCTCGGGCGGGAGTTCCGCTGCGCTTCCCAAGCGGCGCACTATCCAGTGCGCCACCGGGCCGGCCCTAGAACTCCACTCTTAAAAATGAATGAAGAATCAAAACCCATTAGAGATAGGAAGAAATCTGACTCCGAGTCGGCTTGGAAACCAAAAAAATAATAAGCTTTTGAAGAGGTAGTCAAGAAAATATTGTAACAGAGAACAAGATATTCTGAAAAACAAACATTCAGAGAACAAGAAAAGACTGTTGAAAATACATATATTACAGATATTAAAACTTTATAGAATGGTAAGGTGATTGAATCAAGAAAAATCCCAAAACATGCGGTATTCAAATAAAAACATGTAAAAAAAAGTTTTAAAAAATATGGAGGATTAATCCATGACATGACTAATAACAATTTCAGAAAAAGAGAGTAATAAATGGACAAAGGAGAGAAAAGTATCAAAGAAATAATTGGAGAGAAACTTCTGAAGATTAATGCACATCTGCAGATCGATAGGACACACCTAGTGCTGAGCAAAATAAATGTAAAAGAACCACACCTATGGGCATCAATGAGACATTTCAGAGCACTGAAAATGAAAGAAAAGGTCTAAAAATTTCAAGAGACAAAAAATCCAACCTCCTATGATCTAGCATCAGATTTCTCATCAGAAACATTAGATACCACAGGAGAACACCTTCAAAATTGTAAGTGGAAATTATTTTGAACTTAGAATTCAATGAAGAGTCTTTTTTTTTTTTTGTCTTTTTCGTGACCGGTAAGGGGATCGCAACACTTGGCTTGGTGTCGCCCGCACCGTGCTCAGCCAGTGAGCGCACCGCCCATTCCTATATAGGATCTGAACCCACGGCAGGAGCGTCGCTGCACTCCCAGCACTGCACTCTCCCAAGTGCACCATGGGGTCGGCCCTCAATGAAGAGTCTTTAAAAAGTTCATGAAGGGGCCGGCCCGGTGGCGCACTGGATAGTGTACCGCTTGGGAAGCGCGGCGGCGCTCCCACCCGAGGGTTCAGATCCCACATACAGACCGGTTCCTGCTCACTGGCTGAGCGAGGCGCGGGAGCCGCACCGAGGGTTGCGATCCCGTTGCCGGTCCCCGGTCCAGTACGGGGGCGACACTGAGGGTTGCGATCCGTTGCCGGACTAGGAAAAAAGACAAAAGACAAAAAAAAAAAAAAAAGTTCATGAAGGATTTGTATTATCTTTTAATTCTGTTTTTCCATGAACTTTTTGATGTATCCTCATATTTTCTGTGAAGACAAAAATCAAGTGTGAGAACATAATAAAGATTTTGAAAAGTTCAATCATCATGTTTTCTTTCTGAGAGATGTACTCCAGAAAAGTAAGAGTGAAATCCAAAAGTGAGGTAGATGTAAAATACAAGTCTGTGGCAGACAGAATGGCCTGCCAAAGGTGTTGCATGGCAAAAGGAACTTTACAGGTGTAATTAAGATTGCCAACCTTAAAATAGGGACATTATCCTGGATTATCCAGTGAGCCCAATCTAATCACATGAGCCCTAAAAACAAGTGAACTTTCTCTCCTTAGAGGCAAGAGAAATGGAGAGAGATCGGAGAGATTTGGAGTATGAGGACTCAAACCACCATTGTTGGCTTTGAAAATGAAGAAATGAGGTCATGAGTTGAGGAATGTGGGCTGCTTCTAAAAGTTAAGATGATCCCTCCCAGCCAACAGCCAGCAAGAAAATGGGGTCCTCATTTCTACAAACGCATGGAACAGAATTGTGTCAATAACCTGAATAAGATGGAAAGCAGATTCATCCCCAGATCCCACAGAAAGAAGCACAGCCTTGCTAATACCTTGTGTAGGCCTTGTGACACTCTAAGCAGGTGATTCAGTGGAGCACCCTGTCCCCAGACTTCTGACTTATTGAACTATGACATAATAAGTGGGTGTTGTTTCAAGCTACTAAACTTGTGTGATTTATTATAGCAATAATAGATAACTAATATACCTCATAAGTCAATGAAAAGAGAAAGAGGGAGATACAAAACACTTAGAAAGCAATTGGCCTAAAATAAATTGATGGACAGCTAGAAGAATGTTCTCAGGAAGAAAAATTGAATGGATTCCAAGCAATAGATAGAAATGGATAAAGAGAAGGTGAATGCATTCTGTGACATGGTGAAGAAATTATTTATTTCTTCACCGTAAAAGAAAAGAAGTGATTAGAAAATCTTTGAAAAAATTAACAAAATTTAATAATATCACAGCTTAAAAATTATGTAAATACAATAGTGCACTATCAGGCTGTAGAGAATGCTATGGAGTACCTCCACCTTCCTCTCTTCAGAACCAAGGAACTTATTCCCACAGCTTTTAGGAAAAAATTCACAGCTCAGCTCCTCCTGAGAAATTGCTCTCCACCAAGGGTAGGTGCCTTGTGCAAGATTACACACCCTCCCTAGGGACAGAATGTTTTACACTTCTCTCTGTGTAATGGAGACACGAAAAAGGATTACGCAAAGCACCATGAATGTGATGAGAAGCCCAAAGGGACTGCACCTCAGCAACTCCTCTATTAGGAGGAGAAAACTGGGTATAGCCCTGATTCACAGTTAGCTTCTGTTTTTTATTGTAAAGACAAGGAAGTTTCATAAGAAAAATCAGTTGATTCAATCATTACAAAAGGACACAAAGACATGGGCAGTGTTACAAAAGTTATCTATGGCTAAGTATAGTCTAAACAATGGAAACTAGTAACATCAGCAAAATCAACAATGTGACACTCCAAAGTACAATTAGTGAAAAGCTAAGTTAGTCAAACTGCAGTCTAAAGTATAACCTCTCCTTAAATTATATAAGCAAACGTTGCATTCTTATGATAAAATCTAAGTATAATTATCTCTAAAGTTTCCCCCAACAGACAGCCTGCCCCTAGCAAACATTTTTTCACATCTTTCTCTTCACTAATTCTTAAAATCTCTTAACAGGATCAGTATGACAACCACCTGTTAGCTCTAAAATCATTAAAGTATATAATCCCATACCTAAGCAGTGATTAGAGTTGATTAGATGGGCTGTTGCCACGCTATCTGTAGGCCATTGCCTCCTAGTCGAAGGACTTTTGCCCCATACATGTATTTACCTAAAAACCCTATTCTAAAAATCAAATGAGAATCAACATTATTTAATTAGAATTGATTAAATGGGCTGTTGCCACATTATCTGTAGGCCATCACCTCCTACCTGAGGACTTTAGTCCTATGCATGCATTTACCTAAGAACCCTATTCTAAAAATCAAATGAGAGTCAAGATTTCTAACCCTCTGCTTTGAATGTATCCAGTCACTGGTCAATATAGAGAAAAGCCTGGCCCCTTGCCTCAATTCAGGGGAACTCTGAAGGGCCTCTCCAACTTTATAGCTCCCCATACAGTTGGCTGAGGCTTTTGTTTTATTTTTTAATATATTTATTATTATAATTATTTTTTTACATTCTAAGATGTGGTGGAGCAAATGGGGGAGGGGGAGAAGGGGGGGCTGTGGTCAAGGTCCATGGCAAACCCCTCATTCTGGCAGGAGAGCCCTGGGTGTTTGCAAATCATATATCTGATAAGGAATTAATATCCAGAATGTGTAAAGAACTCCTGTAACTGAACAGCAAAAAACAAACAACCCAATTTAAAAACAGGCAAACGACTTGAATAGACATTTCTCCAAAGAAGATATACAAATGACCAAAAAGGGCTTAAAAAGATGCTCAGCATCACTAATAATCAGGGAAATGCAAATCAAAACCACAATGATATACCACTTTACATCCATTAGAGTGGCTAGTATAAAAATAAACAAGAACAGAAAATAACAAGTGGACATGGAGAAATTGGAAACCTGCTCATTGCAGGTGGGAATGTGAAATGGTACAGCTGCTGTAGAAAACAATATGATCACTTCTCAAAAAAAAAAAAAAAATGTGATCTATATGATCCAGCAATTTCACTTCTGGGTATATATCCAAAAGAAATGAAAGCAGGGACTCACACAGATATTGTTCACTCGTGTTTGTAGCAGCATTATTCAGAATAGCCAAAAAGTAGAAACAGACCAAATGTTCATTGACAGATGAATAAACAAAATATGGCATATATATACAATGGAATATTATTCAGTTTTAAAAAGAAATGAAATACTCACACATACTACAACATGGATGAACCTTGAAAACATGCTAAGTAGAATAAGTAAAACACAAAAGGACAAATATTGTATGATTCCACTTACATGAAGTAACTAGAATATACAAATTCATAGAGACAAAAAATAGAATGATTGTTACTAGGGATTGGGAGGAGCGGGGAATGGGGAATTATTGCTTAATAGGTACAGAATTTCAGTTTGGAATGATAAAAATATAGGAAATAGAAGAACTACTTCAAAAAAAAAAAAAAAGACGCTGTAAGGAGACAATCAGACAAATCCAGAAAGTGGAACATTTTTATGGCCATGTATGGCCAACAAGCCAGTACATGAAAAAAGGCACTGACCTAGATTAAAAGGGATTTAAAGAATATTACAACCAGATTAAATGCCTTGCCATGGATTAGATACTGGTTTGGAAAGAGCAGCTGCAAAAGGCATTATGGAGACAACTGAGGAAATTTGAATGTGAATTAGATGCTATAAAGAAATTACTATTAATTTTGTCAGGCATTCTAATAATATTTTGTCCATGTATAGAAATGTTCCCTTTTTTAGAGATGCAAACCAAAGTGTTTAGAAGCGAAATGTTCAAAATGTCTGTAATTTACTTTAAAAGAGTCAGCATACAAAAAACAGTTTAAGAATTAAAAGGTACAATGATAAATTTTATAAAGAAAATAACACAGAGAAAGGGCTGAGTACTATAGATTTGGAAAGGTCTCTGAGAAAGTCACATCTGAGCGGAGTTATTAAATGATTGCCAGCTACTCCAGTCCTCTGAGGTGTGGACAAGAAGACAGGATTCATTGTAAAAGAGACTAAGAAACACCTGTGAAGGGTAAAGCTGTGTCAAGCAGAAGGCAGGAGACTACAATGCAGTTCTGACAAACGGGAAAGGAGGGCAGGAAGGGAGGATTGGATAGGAAGAGCTTCAGAGGGCAGTGCAGTTGTGAGAAAGTCTCAGGCCAACAAGAAGCCCCAAAGCAAAACCTGCCCTTTAGAGGAGTCCTGCATTGGTCAGGGTATCCCCAATAAACATCCCCAATGACCTCACTCAGTCATTGGCTGGGTGCAGCCCAGGGTTAAGTGAATGCTGAGGTGGATCTGAAGGCTTGGCCACTGGAGGGTGTTAACTCTGCTCCTCACAGCAGGTTTTCTTAAAGAGAAATCTGAGCAGCACGTCTCCGTTGCTATCCCACCAGCCTTGCATAGATCTGGAGGGAAAACATACCAACAAGAGAAAACGGCAAAGGCAAAGGGGGGAAAGGTGGTATACTTGACAAAAAGAAAGAATTAAATAAGTTTGAAGCACAATGAGAGTGGCAGAATGGCACAAGAAGTCAGACTGATAAACAGATTCCTAATCATACAGAGCCTAAAAGACCATGCTGAGGAGGTGAATTTTATTCCAAGTGTAATGGAAATCTGTCAGCAGGTTTTAAGCAGTAAATTATTATAATCTGATTTAGGTTTTAGATTCAAACTTCCTGAAACATTAGTCTATATTTACAGCATCCATCTCCTCAAATCTCATTTTCTCCCAACCCACAGCAAATCAGACTTCCATCCTTATATCTCTACTGAAAATGCTTTTACTAGGTTACCAAAGGCTTGTTGATTGCTAAGTTCAATTGCTTCATTTCAGTTCCCATCCTGGTTGCCCCCTGGATCACATCTGCACATTAAGCACCCACTTCTTGAAATTGCTCTCAAGGCTCCCTACTCCTTCCTAATTTCCTTTGATGGCTTTTTTTTTTTCACCCATTCCATAAATTTTTATTTTTTTCAGAATTAGGTCCTTAATACTTTCATGCTATCCCTAGTCGCTCTTGCCTCCTAAATTTCACCTACATGCTGATGCTCCAAATTTTCTCAACTTTTTTACCTCTAGTCCTCTATTCTCACTCTTTAAACCTAGATTTCAGGCCGGACCAGTGGCGCACTGGAGAGTGCGCCACTTGGGAGCGTGGTGGCGCTCCCGCCAAGGGTTCGGATCCCATGTGGAGACCGGTTCCCACTCACTGGCTGTGCGTGGTGCAGGCGCAACACCGAGGGTTGCGATCCCGTTGCCGGTCCCTGGTACAGGCGTGACACCGAGGGCTCTAAAGTCAACCATAAAAACCTGAGCTACACAAAAAGCCTTCCCTAGGAAATCGGTAGCAAAGCAGCAATTTAGCTCAACCACAGAGCTCAAGTACTAGTCGCCACAGGAAGTTCTCCCATTTTAGAAATAAGCAAATGACGGGCTGGCCCGGTGGCGCACTGCTACAGTGCGCCGCTTGGGAAGCGCGGCAGCGCTCCCGCCGAGGGTTCGGATCCCACATACAGACCGGTTCCCACTCACTGGCTGAGCGAGGTGCGGGGGCAACACCGAGGGTAGCGATCCCGTTGCCGGTCCCGGTCCAGTACGGGTGCGACACTGAGGGTTGCGATCCATTGCCGGTCCCGAAAAAAAGAGAAAAAGGAAAAAAAAAAAAGAAAGAAGCAAATGACAACAAATTAGTTTCAGTGCAGAGTTTAAGTGGTGGGAACAGCAAATAATCCAACATAGAACTGAAAGGAAAAACAAAGTACCCACAACCAGAGACGAAGTTTGATATTAACTCTTTAAATGAGGAAACCAGCAAGATGGTAAAACTGGTTTGCAGAAAAATTAAAGAAACTGAGTACTGTGTACATAGCCAGTCACAAAAGGTATGCTGAAATAAGTCTGCTAAGTTACAATGTCCCACAACTTAATGTCCTATAGGTCAAAATAAACTGTAACCATTGGGGTTACATTCTCTACTAGACAAAAATTATTTGCATTTCTATATGGCACAAATCTGCAAGTTAACATTTTACACAGTCATAGCCCTAATCAACAGCAAATAACAAATTAAACAGAGGTATATCTCCTAGAGAATTAAATAATCATTGGGTAGATGTATTAAGCAATGCTCCAGTATGAATATGGTCAACCTTTGGCCTTATTTCCAAGTTTTGTATACTTTTTTCTCATGCTTGCCTTTGATCTCAAACCACCATCACATGGTCAGGGAGCTACATTTTTAAAGACAAGCCTGACTCCAGTGCTTATGTTTTTCCCACAAAGAATGTGAGTAGTTGACAAATAGAAGTAGTGCACAGAAGATGAGCAGAAGTTAGGACTAAAAAAAGTCTTCTGCTTTTCAAAGTTAGAGGTTACAAAAATCAAGGGAGTATGGCACTGGAGCAAGAAGAGAAAAATATATCAATAGAGTGTAGAACTACTTATACAATCAGTTGATTCACTACAAAGACACCAATACAGTTCAGTGGGAAAAAGAAGACCTTGCGACAAACGGTGCTACGGCAACCAGATATCACATAAAAAAGAAATGAACCTTGATTCCTACCTCTTACCATAAATAAAAATTAACTTCAGATGGATCATAGGCCTCTCTGTGAAAGAAAAAGCTATAAAGCTCCTTTAAAAAAACCCAAAATATCTTCATGACTTTTGGGCAAAGAAGATTTCTTAAACGGGATTTTAAAAGCACCAATCATAAGGTTAAAAATTGGTCAAGTTGACATCATCAAGATTTAAAATTTCTGCTCATTAACAACATCATTAGAAAAGGATAAAAGGCAAATCACAGACTAAGAAAAGATTTACAGTACATATATCTGACAAAGCACTACAAATCAATAACCAAAAGACTAAAAATTCAATAAAAATGGGAAAAAATTTGAATAGGCTCCTTGCAAAAGTGCATATCTAAATGGCCGATGAACATATGAAAAAGTGATCAGCATCATTATCAGGAAAATACAAGTTAAGACTGGAATGAATATTGTTACACATGCACCAAAATGGCTAAAAAATAAATTTTTTACATAGACTAACAATATCAAATGGTGGTAAGAATGTGGATCAACTCTCAAACATTGCTGGTATGAGTGTAAAATGATACAACCATTTTGTAAGATTGTATCTCTACTAATGTTAAACATTCACTTACTGTATGACACAGCAACTTCACTCCTAGGTATATATTCAAGACAATTTATTTGTCCCCCTAAAAAACTTTCACAAGACTGTTCATTGCAGCTTCATTCATAATAACCTCAAAGTAGGAACAACCCAAATGTCCATTAACAGATCCATTAATGACAAACAAATTGTGGTATATTCATACAAAGTAATACTACCAGTGATAAAAGATAGAAAACCCATTGGTACAGTCTACAACAAGGCTGACACTCATGGATATTGTTTTGAGTGAACTAAGTCAGATATAAAAGACTACACGCAAATGAGTACGTAGTATATGATTTTATTTATGTAAAGTTCAACGACAAGAAGAACTAATCAAAGTTTATAGAAATCAGGATAGTGGTTACCTCTGGGTAGGCAGGAATGGAGATAATAGTGGTGGGATGTACTAAAAAGAAATGCAAAGAAACTATAGGATGTTTAAAATGCTCTGTGCCTTGATCTGCATGATCGTTACCTAAGTGTATAAACATGCAAAAATCTAACTGTCGACTTAATATTAGAGTACTTTATTCATTTTACTGGATACGTTATCCATCAAAAAATATTACTTTGTCATGGGGCCTTGGGTTCCAATTTTTGTAGAATTAGGGAAAATAGTCTAGATTATAAGGGGTTAAGGAATAATGAAACAATAAAAATTAACTTCACTTTCACTAAATTTGACTTGAGGAGAAGGAGAAAATTAAGGAAGTAATAAAGATATCAACGAGTCAAAAAAGTGGTTTTTTAAAATTCCTTTAGAATATGTTGCACTCTCTTTGTCCTCACACGGATTTGCCACCTCTCTCCCCTGGGTGACGGAGATGCAAAAGATTACTCAAAGCCCATTTCCTCTGAGCAGTGAGACATGCCGAAGGGGTTAACTTCCTGGAACCCTCAAGAGAAAGGCATTCCTCCTTTGGGAAATTAACACTGAGCTGGGGTTCTGTCTCAGTATTTATTCTCCAGGCCAGAAAGTTACAGAAAAAGAACATAGGTGGGGTTAAAGCTAAGTATAGTTTAACAATAGAAGCCAGTAACATCAGTGAAATAACAAAGTGACATTCCATAATGCAATTTGCAAAAGGTTAAGTCAATCCACCAACAAAAGCTTGTTCTTAGCAAACATTTTCTTTCCCTACAGCAATTTCCTTAGTATGTTTACATAACAATTAAGTAAGGTTAAACTGCACCAAGGACATGTACCCTTTGAGCCAGCAATTTTGCTGTGTTACAATTCTATATATAATCAGAGGCTTTAGCCTGGGGAAATTTTCCTGTCTTTTGCAAGGTTAACATTTCTATATGTAATTTTAAGAAGTTAGGCTAAACCTGAAACTGCAGGGCTTCGGACCTAGGCCCTGTGAAATACATTTGCTTTATAAATGTTAGTGTACTCCACAAGAATAGGGAATGCTTTATCAGGGGAGGAGAAGCCAGTGGCAAGGTACCAGTTAAAGATGAGAGTAGGGGAGGAGAAGAGAAAGTTGATAAGGCCAGATGTCTTTGAATCAAAAATCAAAGAGTTATCTAAATAGAGAGAAGGAAGATATCTACTCCATAAACTAGAGCAAAGAAAGAGACATAGTGTAAAGAAATTAGGAGACTGTGAAGTAGAAGATAATTTGTGGACTTTGTATCTGGCTTCAACCTTCTTAATAAAATAGGAAGTGAGGACATCCACTAAAAGTCAGGAAGTGGGGGAAAATTGACTGACAGTAGAGAGCTTGATGAAGCCAGTCAGCTGTCTCATTGGCTGTGAAATCCTGGGCTAGTTACTTTACTTTTTGTTTCCCCATCCCTGTGATGGGAATTACACTCACCTCACAGAGTTGCTATGATGATGTAATGTTCTATATAAAGTATCCATATAAGGCAAGCAGTAAATTCTAGTTCCACTTTAAAAAGGACCAGAGGTTGTTGAAAATTACCCCACAAATAGTTTGGTGAAAACAATGAATAATCTGGAGTCAGGATAAAATCCCAGCAGAGGGTAAGGAGCCCAGTCAGAAAGCACTTCTCTAACATTTAGAGGGGCTGGTGCAAACGAGAGCTGAAATATCTTATTGCCAAATATTTTAAAGTTATAAATCAAGCTAGCAAACTGTGGAATATGTTTTATCTTTCTCCTTTGCCCAATATAGCTTATAATAACCTAAAGTCCAGATTCGAAGTTAGAATTCTCAGAGTTATTGGAATTCTACACTGAATCCTGGTGATGCAGGAAGAGGCAGACCAAACATGCCTTCTTTCCCTTCTTCATCTTCTGTCCCACACTATGAGGGGCCTCCAGGGTATGTACGTGGATACAACAGCTTACAAACCCAAGCTCCATTCACATCCCTAGAATGCTTGGGCACTCTATCTTCTGTCCCACACTATGAGGGGCCTCCAGGGTATGTGCGTGGATACAACAGCTTACAAACCCAAGCTCCATTCACATCCCTAGAATGCTTGGGCACTCTTGGGCTTAGGGTTGTATGCACCTATGGCATGGTCTTTGCATACAAAAGCCCTAGAGGCAGGCTCAGATCCATGTGGGGAGGGAATTCTGGGGTTCCAGGTACTTGGAGCTTTGTCCAGAATTCGGGAATGTGGGCTTTGGGTGGGCATATCTCCATAGGCCCCTGAGACTCCTCACCTCATGTAGAGGCACACAGCTGAAGAAGGGCCAGAATAGGTTCCCAAGCTTGGAGCCCTGAGCAGAGGCCTCTCATGCCCAGAATAGCAACATAGCTAGTCACATTTAGGTCTAGGATTATCCACACCTCTGGTTTCCAACACTAAGTGCAGGTAGACTCTAGTATGATGTGAAAGAGCAAAAGACTCTAGAATATGCTGAAAAATGTAATAAAAATGAAGTAGAACCTATAAATCCTTATTAATAGGCAGTTTTCCACTCAAAAGTGAGCCATCTAGGCTTTTCATTATTTTGGTGGATTGAAAGCTTCCCTATGAAGCATTGCATAAAACTAAAAATGACTTCTTAATCTCAGACAAACTCTTCAAATCAGAATATTTAGTTTCTAGCATTGATCTAGAATCTGCTTTAGTGAGCCTTGGCTAAAGAAAAATAAATTTTATAATCTCTCTTAATTGTCTGGCTTTATATTTCTTAAAATCAAGCAAGTTGTATTTAGAAATTAATATTTGTAGATTCATAGGCTGTCTTTGAAACTCAAATGGTATTCTTAGTACAACAATTAGAAACAAAGAATTTTGCAATATTTTTTGATGAATTCTCATTAGTAATGAGGCACTAAACATGCTAGTGAATACCATATAGAGGAGAATATTAATAGGGTTATTTTTAGCTGCCACCTACATGCAGTATCAAGACAACATCAAAAGCAGGAGGGAAATAATGGCTCCTTTAGTTTAATAAACCATAATGTTTCTGAAAAATTCTTCACTTTTCTCCTAAAATTGGGGCATCCAATTATATAAAGTGATTACTGTGGCAAAGCTTAGATATGAGGACAAAGAGAGAGGAGTGGGAGGAAGGAGTGAGGGGAGAGCAGAGGGGGAGAGGGAGACAACAGACTACTAACAAACAAAAAAATAATAATTAAAAGAAGAAAAAGTATTTTTATTCAAGAGTAGAATATGAGAACTGGTAAATAGAAGAGAAAGGAAACACTGAAAAAAATATGTTTGGGACTTTAACCAGTCAATATTTGAATATTAAAGTAGAGGTAAACTTTGTGAATGTAGATAAAAGAAGCCATGACTCACAGTAGTAGCTTGCATAAGATTGGGTAAGGAAATAAATACATATATTTCCAAGCTGGATAATAAACCCTGCAAGTAAAAATTCAATAGGATATAAGATATTGTATACAATAAGATACAAAGATCTTATATTGTTAATCATAACATATGTTTCTATATTATAGCTCTTTGAGAAGACAGCTCACATAGAAAGATCTACAAATAGCTTTTAAACATATGACTTGTTCAACTTCTCCAAAAATAAGGTAAATGCTCAACTACAATGAGATATAAAGTCTCACCTACTGGATTTGCAAAATTCTAAGTTTAGTAATGTAAATTTGCTGTCAAGAGTGTAGCAGGACAAAGCTTCCTTAAACATTGTTGATGGTTTGGTAATTTGGGGCATTTCTGGGGGGAAAGCCTTGGAGACAGTATGTATCAAAATTTTAAATATGCATACCCTTTGAACCAGCATTTACACTTCTCAAAAATTATCTGTCAGATATACTTGCATTTGTACATAAAGTATGTACAAAGCTGTTCATGCAGCTAGAAAAGTAGCTCATAAGAGAAAAAGATTGGAAAAAGGCTAAATGTCAATGAATAGAAGACAGGTTAAATATGTTCATTAACATTCATACCATGAAATTATTATGTTAAAAGGAATAAGGCAGATCTGTACATACTAATATGCAATATGTTTGAAATGTATCATTAAGTGAAATGAAAGTACAGGCCAGTGTATATAATATACTATCATTTGAGTTAAAAAAATAATAATAATAAAAAAGAAGGGTTAGGGTTACTTTATAGGGTTACTTTGGCTCTTTAGCCAAAGACCACCAGAAATATTCAAAACTGAACAAGTTGGGTTTATTAATTTTTGCTGCAGAAGAGAAAGCATACCATGGGAAACTTGTATAGTGTCTCAGAAACTGTGTGCAGGAAAGGATTTATTTAGGATTTGGCTTTTGTTGGGTAATTTTAAGGAGGGTTTAAGGAAGCAGGAGCAATTATATGATTGAATATCTTAACAAATTTTATCTACAGGGAGGACAGACTACAGGAGGATATAGCTGTAATCGGGTAATGTTCAAATTTTCCTACTCAGCCTTTGCTGGCATAAATGGGAATGGAACCATAGTTTTTTCTGTGGTTTTTGTCAGCAGTAAATTAGTTATTTTCTAAGGGTTTTCTATCTTGCTAGACTTCCCTTTTTCTCCTCTATTGGCTCAAGTGGGGAGGCTTTTGCTGGGGCTTTTTTTTTGTCTGTGCCTAAAGGCATTTTAGGTTGCTGGCTTCTCCAGCGCCCATTCTGGGATGTGTGAAGCAAAAAGAAAGACCTGGGAACTCATCACCATGTTGTTCTTCAAATCCTGAAGTCCTCAACTCTTCTGCCTTCACATGAAGATTCTGATTTACCTATCAGAATCTACATGTGTTTGTTTTATGTATTTGTCCCAGGTTTTTAGTTGCAATCGGAAAAGTCTATCTCTTCCACCTTCCTGGAAGTGGAAGTTCCCCTGGATATATTTTTGCTCTGTTTGAATTGTTTGCCATAAGCATGAATCATCCATTCAATCACAGATTCATGCATGTATCTTCAGAACCAGTAAGTGCTAAGTCTGTACGAAGAGGGTAAAGGAGAATAATGGGATGGAACTGGAGTCAGTAAAGCTTCTTAGAATGGTCAGGGAAGGCCTCTCTACAACACTTGAACTGAGGTCAGAATCCAGCCTCGTGAAGAACTGAAGTGCAGAGGAAGGGTAAATGCAAAAGCGCTGAAGCAGGAACAAGTGTGGTGAAATCCAGGAACAGAGAAAATTCTAGCATCAGTGGAGCACTGGAGCTGACTCATGTTAGCTCACAAGAGCCAATTGTTAAATCTTCAGGAATTTTGTGAGCTGGCTGTTAAACACAAGCATTATTAAAAATTAAGTTATATAATTATAATTAAATAAATTGTATTAACCACAAAAGCAGCAAATAATCAAAACACCATTTTCTAATTATTTTACTATATTTTACATTATCTATACTTCCAAAGTTATTTATATCATATATATACATATATATGAAATGTTGTACAATGCCATACTACTGTACATCTTCAGTGATCTTATACTGATAGATTGAAATTAGTGTGAGTGTTTAGACCACAAATATTGGCAAATGCTACAAATCCAGGCTTAATTTGTTATTTTGCCAATTATCTAGATTTAAGAAAGTGATGAAGAAAATGTTAATAATACAGAATAAACTTTAAAGTATATTATGTTAGTAACCATTACATTGTGCATAGTACAAAAAATGAGGAAATGGTCTCCCAATATTCAAAAACTATCATTTGATTCAGCAAAGAAGTCACTCACATCATTGATGAAGGCATTAAGTTCCAACATACGCCTTCATTGTTTTCCTCTCATCTTACTTATGGAGGAAAAAGGAAGAGGGAAGCAGAAAAGAATAACACTTGTAAAACTGAAGGAAAATCGTACAGAGATTATCATTGCTTGTCTTATTTATTGTAACTGTGTCAGATGGCCACCTGTAACTGTAGGGGAGTCTGGAATACATGCATTTTAAGCAATGGTGTCTCAAACTAAGTAGTGGTTCTGTTAATAAGGAAGAAGGGGAAATAAATGTTGGCTAGAAAAGTAGACAAAGGGGATGAGGCAAGAAGGGAAAAAACAGTTAGAAAGCTATTCTAGTAGTACAGAGTACAGAAGGATGGTGGCTTAGAGTAAGGTGGGAAGGGAGAGAAATGCACAGAGGCAAGGTATCATTTGGAAAGAGAGTGCACAAAACAAACAGGATTGGATGAGGCTGGGAAAAGAAAAATTAAAGAATGACTTCCTTAGGTTTTGGGTTTGAGCAACTAGGTAGATAGTGGTGCCACTTATAGAGATGAGAAAGACAGGAAAAGGAAAAGGTATGGGTGTGGGGATAGGAAATGAGTTTGAATTTAGGAACTGTAAGTTTCCGATGCCTAAAGGTGTCTATAGATATCTATGTGGAAATGTTAAGTAGGAAGTTATTGTATAAGAGTCTGGAGCTTCAGAGAAAGGTAGAGACTAGAAATAAATTTGAGTCACCTGTATTTAAAAGGCACTTAAGTCATGTAACTAGATAAAATAAATTAGAAAAAGTATGCATGTGCTTTTTTAAAAAAGGTTCAAGACCAAAGCCAAGACGTGTAAAATGATACGGCCAGTGTAGTAGAAAGAAAACTAGGAGAAAAAGGTGTGCTGGAAACCAAATAGGAGAAAGTGGTCAACTCAGTTGGACTTGGCAAAATCGGTAACCTCAACAAGAGCACAGGTTATGGAGTGCTGGTGTTGGAAGCCAGAGTGGATAAATTAAAAATAGTCACATTTGGGGCCGGCCCGGTGGCGCACTGGATAGTGCGCCGCTTGGGAAGCGTGGCGGCGTTCCCGCCCGAGGGTTCGGATCCCACATACAGACCGGTTCCCGCTCAGTGGCTGAGCGAGGTGCGGGAGCAACACCGAGGGTTGCGATCCCGTCGCCGGTCCCGGTCCGGTACGGGGGCAACACTGAGGGTTGCGATCCGTTGCCGGACACGGAAAAAAGACAAAAGACAAAAAAAAAAAAAATGGTCACATTTCTATTGTTAACCTAGATTTGTGCAAAATCTATTTTGAAATGTTCTTCTAATTATGAGAACTATAAGGCAAAAACCATCTTAAACTCACAGGTTTACCTGATAATTAGAGAAAGACTTTCTTCCTTTAACCTGACTCTATTAGGAGTCCATCCCTTCCTGCTTGCCCCTTACTCTATTTATTAATCATAGCAAAGGCTGCAAAATTATGGCCTTATGACTAGATTTTGTCCATATATTTTGTTCAAGCTGTAGGGTGTTGGCTCATACAGAATTTCTAAAATTTTAAAGCTTGGAAAGAAAACAACTCTCATCTTTTAGGAATGCATATTACTAGACTGTTCCATCCCGCTTGCCCTCCCCCTCCCATCATCACTAAGAATCTTTCCACAAAACTATTTTGTTTCTCCACAGTCCTTAGAAAACCATTTATGTATTGAAGTATTCACAAATGAAATGATATGATGCCTTCAAATGGCTTCAAAATCATCCAGTATTGGGTAGTTAGGGGACAGATGAAACAAAATTAGCCATGTGTTAAAAATTGTTGAGGAGGGGTATGTACATGGGGGTCCGTTATACTATTCTTTCTCGATTTGTAAATGATTGAAATTTGCCAGAATAAAAAAGTTTTTAAGATGATGGGGGAACACTAAGGTAGTCTTTACCATCAAGAACCTTACACACAACTTCAGAAGGCACATTACCCAAGGAGTTAAAACTCAGAGGGTGAGAAGAAAAGAGTGAGCATTGGCAGAAGGAGAGATGGCAGGAAGGTATTTAAAGATATGCCATGTTTGTTTGTTTGTTTTTATTGTAGCATAGTTGATTGTACATATGTGTGGGGTGCAGAGTTGAATATCAATTCTCATGTGCAATATGCAATGCTCAAATCAGAATAACTGCTATATTCAACTATATACACTGTCATCGCTATTTGCGGCCCTTTACCACTTCCTCCTCCTCACCCTCTCTCCTCTAGTAATCTCAGTTCTCTTTTTGAAAGTTCATGTATCATTATGATTGTTGTATCTTTCTTTCTTTCTTTTATTTATATGTTTATTATTTTAACTCCCATTTATGAGTGAGAACATATCATATTTCCCTTTCTGTGCCTGGCTTATTTCACTTAATATGATTTTCTCTAAGTTCATCCATGTTGCTGTGAATGGCAGAATTTCATTCTTTTAATGACAGAGTAATATTCCATTATGTATATGTACCACATTTTCTTTATCCAGTCATCTGATGATAAACATTTAGGTTGGTTCCAACCCTTGGCTATTGTAAATAGAGTTGCAGTAAACGTGGAGGTGCAGGTATCTCTTAGACTTGATGCTTTCCATTCCTTTCGGTATATACCCAGCAGTGGAAAGGTATGCCATGTTGATGCAGAAAGCTAGATTGCAGCATGGTTGAAGCAGAGTAGGAGCAAACATTCATGGAGTACATTGTGCTAATTCTGTGTACTGTGTTTTATCAGTGTTTTTTCATTTACTGTTTACTTAATTCTGTGAAGTTGATATCATAGGCAAAAAAACTGATAATCAGACAAGTTAAATTACTTGTCTCAGGTCACAAAGCTGGCATAGAGTCACAAAGCTGGTGTACCTTTTGGGAGAGCAATCTTACCAGAAATGTCAGACTGCAGTGGGTTGAGGAAGAGATCACCCTAGACTGAAGACCACTCACCAGCTAAGTAAAACATGCAAAAACTATGTTTAAAATGTTTGGTTTTGTTTCTAACATTTAAAAATCAGGAACAAAGATTTCATAGTTTTCTTAAAGTACCAAAGATCTAGCAACAAGAGTGCCGCACCCCCTCATAACCAAGGCACGGCTGTCCCCTTTAAATGAGACTTATGCTCTCCCTTTTGCTGGAGTCCCTGCACTCATTATCTTATTACAAATGTACTGCTTCATTTTGTGCATTATGGCCTATGTAGGTATTTGAATTCATTTATGCACTAATTATATTCAGCCTGAAGTGTTATGACATGCTAGCGTGGGTCCAATCAGTGAGAGAGGAATAGAGTCTTAGAAACTCAATGCGATTTGTCCACCACACGTTGAGAACTATGCTCCACACCACTTCTCTAGCAATTAATCCTGTACTCCACGCCTGCTGTAATGTCTCTTTCAGAGTTTTCATGTGCATAAATGCTTAGTGCCATATGAATGAGTGGTGTGATAATGAATACTTAGAGATTTGGAGGAGGGAACAATTATTTCTGCAATCATTAAGACAAAGAATTTCAAAAGTTGAACTGAAATCTTATAGGAGAAGAGAAAGCATTCCAGATGGAAGGAAAATGAAAGGAAAAAGCATGAATTTAGGAAAGTGCAAATCTGTGCAGGGGGGAAAGTGGACTAGAGTATTTGAAGCTGAGGCTCTTTCATCCAAGTAACTCTGACTCAGGCCTTGATAGAACCACTGAAATGTTAAAAGTAGAAAGGAATTTACAGATCATCTATATTTAAAATTCTTTTTTCTTTTTACAGATGACAACCAAGATCTTTAGAAGTTAGGTGACTTGATTATTGTCACAGGAATTGAGATTAGATCTTCTGCTTTCCAATGTTCTCCTTCATTCTTCCTTCAAATGTGAGTCATTTACATTATATTCACATTTTTATTGCATTACGTTATAGGCAAGGAGAGAAAAATCTGAGCTGCTGCTGAGTTCTGGACATATTTTTCTTGACCTCAAGTAGCAGTTGCCCTTTTCCTCTCATCACTCATTTTCACTTCTAATTCTTCACCAAGAACCAAACGAAGAAAGTGCTCGGGGGAAAAAATCTTGACACGTAGAGCAAAGGACTAAGAACAGTCAATGCATCATACCACTTTCTATTATTTGATTACACTTGACCTCCTTCAAAAGTGACTTGCTCAGCTTCTCAATTCTATATTACTGCCACACTCAGCGAAGGGAAGAAACTACATGCTGATTTTTCAACTCTGTAAAGTGGGCATGAGGGAAGATGTGCTGGTGGGCAAGTCTCAGGCTCAGCATTTATAATAACAAGGATCAGAATCTGAAAAAAGTATTCAGTTTCAATGTTGCCTAAAGACACTGACAGACTGCCTCTGGCTTTCACTCCACAGTTGGTGAGGCCTAGTTTGCATATTGGAATTTGGGATTTGCAATACGGTATAGTGTTAAGATCACAGGCTTTGGATTTGAATCCAGATTTTAGCATTTACCAGCTAAGTGATATGAACAATTGATTTAACCTCTCCAAGCATCGGTTTGCACATATAAAAAATGGCCACAGGAATAGTTCCTGTCATCATCACTGAGTTGTTAGGAGGACTGATTACCTTAATTTAGGTTTCCTCCAAAGCAGACTATGATACAAAAATTTGGGTGCAGGTGGTTTACTTGGGAGGAGATCCCAGGATACAATGGTGAGAGTGTAATGAAATGAGGCAGGAGAGAGGGAAAAGCCAGTAACAGCTGCACTTACAGGTGCATCACCGTTGCAAGCAGCCACGGTGCAGTCCTAGCAGGATACTTCACCAAAGGGCTAGGAGCTAGGAGGGGTAGTTGTCCCCAACTTTCATTCTTCACTGGTTGAAGGTTGCTCCTGGGACCATTAACTCCCAGGCACTTCTGGTCTACCCTGAGCATAAGTCAGGCACACTCCAGAGCACAGAGACCTCCAGGGCTTCAGGTAGAAAGCTTTCGATTTCTATGGGAACTGTCCACCATGGCTGTAGGTAACCTCTAGAGGGGGCCAAGGGGATATTATCATAGTAGTGCTTGGAACATAGTAAGCATTCAACAAGTGATACAGCTACTTAAAGTATAAAGTAGCAAGCACTAAGATGGCAAAGGGAAAGTCTTCCCAATTAAAAATAGCACACACTATTACTAAGCAGATGAGATGAATGGGATTAAACCAGAAACCTGGAATTCATTCTTCACTCTACCTTCTTCCTTCAAACCCCACTCCCACCTTTTTCTCCACGTTCCAGCAATTTAATCACCTTAACACCTATCCCTTCTCTCTTCTCCACACCCAGCAACACTACCTTAAAGCAGGCATTACACATTTCTTGCTTTAAATTGTCATATCAACCTTCGAACTGGCCTTCGTACGATTCTCCCTTTCTCGTCTCACCCTCACTCTCATCCAGACCATTCATTCATTACAATCAGAATGCTGCTTTTTCTAAAATCCAATTCTGACAAGGTCACCCTGTACTGCAAATACTTCAGTGATTTGCCACTTATTTCTGAGAGGAATTAAAACTCTGTAGCTTAGGATTCAAGACTCTTCATGACCTAGTCCTGCTTTCTTATCCTATCCCATCTCCCCTATACCTTATCCTCAACTCTTAAATCCCAGACATAAGATTTAGTGCCTAATATATGCCACACTTTCCATTCTGTGCCATTGCCCAGCTCTTTCCCGCCTTTCTTCATGTAGAAACTTCCTAGTTTTTCTGCAGGAATTCAAGATGGAATCATCTATGAAAAACTGTCCCTGATGTTTCCCCTTCCCTCTTGCTCTGGATCAGTGACCAAATAGCATCTCTGTATATCTCTTAAAATTCACCACATGTATCATAAATGTCTGTTTACTTTCTGTCTAATTAGACCATTATTCTTCATAATCAGATACTGAGCATCTGCATTCTTAACAAGTATCCAAGGTGATTTTTATCCACACTGAAGTCTAAGAAACATTTTATTATGATAAGCACTTTTAAAAGGGAAAAACTTTTTTTTTATTCTGGTGCCTAACATAGCTTCTAGCAAGTACTTGGTACTCAGTAACACTTGAATTAATAAATAAAATTGTTCAAATTTTGAATATTTCTACTCTTTCACAAAGTTTTTATCAGGTTGCCACCTGTGGTAATAAGACTCATTCCAAAATTGTTTCCCTGCACAGATAGTATTATAAATTGGGTATTATCTCATTGTTGATCTGCCCTCCAGCTAAGAGGTTATTAAATTTGACCAGTTGTTCCACATTTTCACCCTCGATTTCCTTAAAATCTTTTCCATGAAAAGTATTTAGTTTTATTGGTTTTGTTAATGAAGTCTAGAAGTGTAGTTCTAAAATTCAGATATATCGGAATGACCTAGTGAGCTTGTTAAATATAGGGATGTCTGAGCCCCAATCCCAAAGATCTAATTCATTATTTGAGAGGGGCAGGGCAAGGCTCTGTATTTTTAATAAGATCTTGAAGAAGAAATTTTCCCATAAAATAACATATCATATGGATAGTTTAGAGAAAAGGATGACATTTCTACAAACAGATACACTTTATGTTTTATTTCCTCTAGACAGATACGGTGATCTGTTTCAAAAAAGGTTATCAGAACACTGTACAAATATCTCTTGAAGTTTAGCAGTGTTACAATATTTTGCCTTGATTGGCTTGACTACTAACTTAATGTACTAAAGAAAATCCACTGTTTGATTTTTTCTTCCCTCTTGGTACATATAAAGGTAGATTGTATACTTACCAAAGTCAGCCAAGGAGTTGGGAGTGCAGTCATCCAACTCTGGCTTGCATGTGCCCACATGACTTCTTTCCTGTATGTGGCCCTCTTAATAGATGACAAAATCAGGCCAGCCCTGTGACTCACTGGGGAGAATGCAGCGCTGGGAGCGCCGAGGCCGCGGGTTCGGATCCTATATAAGGATGGCCGGTGCGCTCACTGGCTGAGCGTGGCTCAGACAACACCGTGCCGAGGGTTGCGATCCCCTTACCAGTCAAAAAAAAAAAAAAAAAAAAATAGATGACAAAATCGAGTCTCACGCTATACCTTGAGTCTGTTCTTATTTTCCCCAATGACCACAGCAGGATCCGTAGTTACCTGAAACCTAACAATTGAGGGGGCTGCAGAATGAGGACCTTCTGCAGAATGGCCTTCCCCCTCCCACCTCTCATGAACAACTTAGGGGTGTCATTATTGTCCCTGTCCTGGATCATTTCAGAGTAGAGGTTTTTATCATTTACACAGGGATCAGAAACTGAGCCTGTATGTCCCTCTGTTTAGTTCTTTGTCTCCTCTCTAGACTTTTATATCTACCCTAGAAGATGTCATAAAAGACCCGGTGTCTTGTTTGTCCCAGGCTGATGGATTCAGTTATGGTAGCCTCCAGACCAAGGGCGAAAAGGGAGCTATATTCTGCTTAATTCAGTTTAAACTACTATGGTTCCCAAAGCGTAAAATTTGCTTTAAAAGTGGAATCAGAATACTCAGGAATTGAAAAAAAACGTTTACTCTTGATGATCCTTGGGATAATGATGATCTGAAACATCCAAGGGGAACCTAGGAAAATCCCTATCATGATCAGATGAAGTCAGAATATCTGTGGGAGCTTTAGTCGCTCATGCTGTTGTTAGAATAGTTCTACCGTAGCATAGAGTGATAGGACTACAAAAATTTATACCCATGCAGAAAGAAAAGGATAATATCTGTGAATTTTCTGAGTTTACCCACAAATAAAATTTTGCTGCATTTATAGATATAATTTTTATGTTTAAAATGTGGAAGCTTTTTTATTTCAGGGTTTTATAAAATACATTTCTTATTTTATAATAAAAGTCAATGATAAAATAATATTTTATTTAATGGAATATTTTTTGGAGCCAATTTTGCTGTAATGGAACTATTTAATAAAAGCAAGGGACCCTAGATTTAGACCATACTTTAGAAAACATTGCTATTTATTTTATATAGTTACTTTTTTTTTTCTTTTTTTTTTTTTTTGTCCTGTTTGAGACTGGCCGCACCGCGCTCAGCCAGTGAGCGCAATGACCATCCCTATATAGGATCCGAACCCGCGGCAGGAGCGCTGCTGCGCTCCCAGTGCTGCACTCTCCCGAGTGCGCCACAGGCTCAGCCCTATATAGTTACTTTTTTTTTTCTTTTTTTTTTTTTTTCCTGTTTGAGACTGGCCGCACCGCGCTCAGCCAGTGAGCGCAATGACCATCCCTATATAGGATCCGAACCCGCGGCAGGAGCGCTGCTGCGCTCCCAGTGCTGCACTCTCCCGAGTGCGCCACAGGCTCAGCCCTATATAGTTACTTTTTAAAAATTGTTACAAACTATTAATTTGATCATTAATTTAATTCCATTATTGGGTTTAGGCTGTTTAACATCTGAGAATTTCTTCAGTAAAACATCATCTTTTATTAATATTTTCTTCAACCACGAAAATGGTTTTGCATGTTCTAATTTGTATACTATTTTGCTTAATAGATAAAGAATATAACCTGAAAAGAAAAAGATTAGTAAACAAGTCTGAAACCTTAATTTGAAAGAATGTAGGGGCCAGCCCGTGGCTCACTCGGTAGAGTGCGGTGCTGATAACACCAAGGCCATGGGTTCGGATCCCATATAGGGATGGCCGGTTCGCTCACTGGGTGAGCGTGGTGCTGACAACACCAAGTCAAGGGTTAAGATCCCCTTACCGGTCATCTTTTTAAAAAAGAAAAAAAAGAAAGAAAGAAAGAATGTAATAACTGCTTTCTAAAAACATTTTTTTTTATATTCAGGACCACATAAAGAAAATATTAATGTGAAACTTCATGAGAAAAATTGCTTTACTGCAATTCTTCAATTAAACCACTAGATGGTAATATCTTTGTTTCTTTGTGAATCAGCTAGACAAATGGCTCTGGAAGAAAACACTTCATTATATTTTTTAAAAGCTCTGACCTTGAATACCAAATTGCTATTCTTCAATTCTAGAGAAAGAAAACTACAAAGGAAGAAACTCTAGTACAATTAAAGAGGATTTTATTGTGTTTAGATTGTAGTAAATTAATATCTTTCCTTAGTAATCAGAGAACTAACTCTTTGGGTCACTGAGGTAGAAAAGGAATGGCTTTACTTTGGAGCACATAAACTTCCAAGATTTTGAGACCGTAAGACTTCATACAGAAAGACACAGCTGAACCAGTGCTCTTGAATATGTCTTCATTTCTTTCCACTAATTTTTTTCCTTTCTCACCTATTTTCACCATCTCTAAAACTTCTTTTTTCTCTTTGTGGTTTATAAACCGCAGCCAAGGGAAGAAAAAGGTTTTGAGAGGAGATAACCCTTGTGATGAAGATTCTTCTATCCAAGAAAATTTTACACACTGCATGCAAAAACTGTAGTCACTATACCCAAAATGCTCTTTCTACTTCAGGATCACTACACAAATTTTTGTGTAATTTAGGTTTGCATATTTAATAACCCAAGTTTCTTTTTTTAATTGAACCTACTAAAACATGATCATTAAAATGTCAGACACTTTACTGCTAAACTATAATGTTCAAAAAGAAAAAAGATATATATAATTTTTACTCTCATGCAAATATAAAATGAATACATATGAAAGATTTTATCAACTCAATTAACAAGGGAACTGGTTTACAGGAAAATCTCAAAAACACATATGCAGGCACACACAATCAGGAATGCTGAAAAGAACTTGCTCATAGATGCGAAACTGCTTAATATTCTATAGGGCAATAAAATGTAATGTTTGTGGTAATCTTTCCTAAAAGGCAGAAATCAATGGTATTTCTAACAGATAAAATTAATTAATTTGCATTGCTATGTACAAGAATTAGTTGCCTTACAATTAGTTTTGTACAAGGTAACTTCTACTCATACTGAGATGTAAAATAGCCTCCTTAACAGAAAGTCTGTCAAAGTATAGAACCTTATACCTGTATAATCTGATAATCTCCAGAAGGTCTGCTAAACTCGATAATTTTTTTTTGGCAATTTTCAAGTAATAGACAATTTTCCCTAACATTACCATTTTAAAAAAATAGTTATGTTGGTGAGATGAGCAACATAATCACAGAAAAGAGCCTATTTCATGTGCTGCAATGTTATGTCAGATCTCAAGGAGACATTTTTTGTGCTAGATCTCCTGCACAATTGAAGAATAAGACAAATGAGTAAAGCAGGGACATGTCATTAAGTTTTGGAACAAAATAAACAGCACGTTTCTTTAGCTCTAGAAGTAGATATCCTAGGAGATGAGCAAAAAATTGTTCCTAAATTAAAAGAGCATAGAAATGACTTGTGTCTGACTTGGCTCACTATTTTAAGTGCAATTTTGTGCCATTCAATATTCTCGAATCTGTAGATTTGTCCCAATTTCTCCAGAGACTAGATATGGAAAAAAATAAGAGAACACAGTATATCTCATGAACTAGGAAAGGTGGAGGTATACCAACAGAAATGCCTACAAGGGCAAGACAGATAAGCAAAATGAATAAATCAGCCTCAATAAAATAATACATCACACAGCCTGGGAGCCATGACAACTCAAATAGCTCACATTCATCTAGAGAGACCACTCTCTAGGTCCAGATAACTGATGATATGCAGAAATACAGACACCATGTTGCCAGATATTCAGATTTTTTAAGAGAAACTAGAAAATCAAATTATGTGGATTTTCCTGATTTTTTAGAGATGCTGGCCACTTCGATCCAAAAAAAAAACCAATGAAATGAACAAAAAACTGTGTGGCTTTCTCCCCTCCTCCTCCTACAAAAAAAAAAAAAAAAAAAAAAAAAAAAACTGTGTGGTTTTCCCCCCCCCCCCCCCCAAAAAAAAAAAAAAAAAAAAAAAAAAAATTACCTAAGAAAATTTTCTAGAAGCCTACGTCTAAGCGCTAACTGGGAACCACCAGAAATGAAAGTCCTTTGGGAGTCTGAAGGTCTCATAACTTAGAAAAAACTTCGAGTATTAAAGACCAATTTTATCATCTATTTTTCTCCTCATCCCCCACTCCAATGCTGTCCAGTGCTGAGCTCGATGAAAGGAATCAATAAATATTTGCTAATTGAGTTGTCATTAGATAACAGGTCAAGTGGAATGATCAATATAACAACCTTAATTTTTTGTCACTGTTTTATAACTCAGACACTCTGTGCGTGTGTGTGCGCATATGTGTGTGCGCGCGCGTGTGTGTACTGTCTTAATTTCTTAAAATCAATAAGGAGGGAAAAGTGATTGAATTATTAACAATAAAATTCTGAATTGGAATACATTATCCCCTCAGCCTGCTTTGCTCCTTAACTCCATAAGGATTTCACAAAATTGCATATGATGGAAGGTGTATTTTAACGCCATAGCCCCTGTAAATACATATACCAAGGCCTCTACCACTATCACTGACTATTGGTTTACTTGGAGACCCTTAACCTAAACTGAACCAATCAGATGCTTTTTCTCAGGACTTCTAAACATGGATATGGAGCCAATGAATCAGACAGTGCTAAGTACTTGAACTGAGGTTAAATTAAAATATTGCTAAAAAGAAATGAAATACAAACTCAGGGTCAATTGGGTCTTCCTTGGCATTTCCTATGTAATTTTCTCCACGTTATATATTTCCATTAAAAATATCAAACTCTTGGTGGCTCCTAGACCTACATTTAAAGGTTGTAATTTTTGCAGTTTTAGCCATCAGAAACAATATCATTTAAAAATTTTTAAATGATTCCATTGTGTTGTCTAATGGAATGGTCAGGTATTTTTAAAAGCTTGAAATAAACTAAAAAGCTCAATGGAAACAAATCACCTTAATATAAATGTATTTTCTCTCTGATTCTTTGATCAATGATTCAATTACTCTTTTTTTCTTTCCCTATTGTGTCTCACTTTTCCTCATAGCTTACCAGAATCTCTCTTTGGCTTGGTACTATAGAATACATTCCCAATTATTTTTTATTTGTAGGAATACATTCCCAATTATTTTTTATTTGTATATTCATCTGTTTATTCCCATGACATTTGGTTCAGTGCTATGTATTGTGTAAGTGTTAAATCAATAAGAACTGAAATTAATTGTAGGAGATGCATATGGAAGCATAAAACATAGCTTTTCCTAAAAACACATTTTTTTCCAAGTCTTTTATTGGCAAATAGCTTTATAATTGTATCTAATTATACCAACCATGTAAAGCATTATTTTACAGATAATTAAATTTCATCATTATTATTATTTTGCTATGAACTTAGAGTACACCAGTAAGAACAAATAGACTCCTCAGCCTCTGGTAGATAGACTTCTCCATCTCTGATAACAAGTTTCATTGTATATTAGTTTTTACCATCAGTAAGTGAATGTATTAGTATTAAAGCTTATTGAGGTGGAGAATATTTGTTAAAACTAACATTTTAGGTGGGGTCGGCCCGGTGGCGCACTGCTACAGTGCGCCACTTGGGAGCGCGGTGGCGCTCCCGCCGAGGGTTCGGATCCCACATACAGACTGGTTCCCGCTCACTGGCTGAGCGAGGTGTGGGAGCAACACCAAGGGTTGCGATCCCGTTGCCGGTCCCGGTCCGGTACGGGCGCGACACTGAGGGTTGCGATCCGTTGCCGGACACAAAAAAAGACAAAAAGGAAAAAAAAAAAAAACAACTAACATTTTAGGGAAATTATTCTAATGATAGTCTCTTCAAGATTGGAGAGAGAGAGAGAAATACGATAGGAAGTACAATCGGAGGTTCATACAGTAATCCATGTGTGAGACGATAGAATACTGAAACAGACTGAAGGTAATGTGATAAAAAGTAAGAGACAAGCTTGAGAGACTTCGTGAAGATGATGGGATTTTTAATAGGAAAGAGTCAGGATAACTGAGCATTTGACTCTGTGTACCTGAGAGAGAAGTGGAAAAATCAGGAGGGTTGAGCAATAGACTGAATGTGTCCCTCCCCCACAAAATTTTTATGTTTAAAACTGAACTCAATGTGATTGTATTTGAGGGTGGGGCCTTTTGGATGTGATTGGGTCATGAGGGTGGAGCCCTCATGAATGGGATCAATACCCTTATAAAAGGAACCTCAGAGAGCTCCTTCAACCCTTTCACCATGTGAGGTTATGGTGAGAAGATGGTTGTCTATGGACCAGTAAACACGCCCTCACCAGACACCAAATCTGCCATCACCCTGCTCAAGAACTTTCCAGCCAGATGATTTCACTGGTGATCTCTACCTAAAATTAAAGGAGCAATTATAATCAATCCTTCTCAAACTCTTCTAAAAAATTGAAGAGGAGGGAATGAAAGAGGAGAGAGTAGAAGTCTTAGGCAGAGCAATTAGGCAAGAAAAAGAAATAAAAGGCATCTAAACAGGAAAGAAAAAAGTAAAATTGTCTTTGTCTACAGATGATGGGTCTTATTTATAGAAAATCTGAAAGACTCCACCTAAAAACTGTTAGAACTAATAAATTCAGTAAAGTTGTAGTTTACAAAATCAGCTGCATTTCTATACACTAACAACAAACTACTCAAAAAAGAAATTAAGAAAATAATCTCATTTACAATAACATCAAAAAGAATAAAATACTTAGAAAAAAATGTAACCAAGGAGGTGAAAAACCGGTACACTGAAAATTATAAAACACCAATAAAAGAAATTGAAGAAGACACAAATAAATAAAAAGAAATCCAGTGTTGACAGATTGGAAAAATCAATATTGTAAAAACATCTATACTACCCAAAGTGATCTACAAATTCAATGCAACCCTTATCAAAATTCCAATGCCATTTTTCACAGAAATAGAAAAAACAGTCCTAAAATTTGTATGAAACCACAAAGGACCCAAATAACTAAAGCAATCTTGGACAAGAAGAACACAGCTTCATCATTTCAAATTATATTGCAAAGCTACAATAAACAAAACAGTATTATACTGGCATTAAAACAGATGCACAGACCAATGGAACAAAATAGAAAGCCTAGAAATAAACCCACACATATACAGTCAACTAATCTTCCTCAAAGGTACCAAGAATACACAATGGGAAAAGGATAGTCTCTTCAATAAACAGTGCTGGGAAAATGAGATATTCACATGCAAAAGAAATTGGGTTCCTTATCTTATATTGTAAACAGAACTCAAGCCAAAATGGATTAAAGACTTAAATGTAAGAACTGAAACCATAAAGCTCCTAGAAGAAAACATAGGACAAAATCTCCATGAACATTGATCTTGGCAACAATTTTCAGATATGATACCAAAAGCACAGCCAACAAAAACAAAAATAAACAAGTGGGACTACATCAAAGTTTTCGCACAGCAAAGGAAACAACAAAATGAAAAGGAAACCCATGGAGTAGGAGAAAATATTTGCAAACCATATAAACGATAAGGTGCTAATATCCAAAATATATAAAGAACTCATAAAAAATTCAATAGCAACGGGCCGAGCCTGTGGCGCACTCGGGAGAGTGCGGCGCTGGGAGCACAGCAGCACTCCCGCCGTGGGTTTGGATCCTATATAGGGATGGCCAGGGCGCTCACTGGCTGAGCGCAGTGCGGCCGGTCTCAAAAAGGACAAAAAAAAAAAAAAAAAAAAAAAATTCAATAGCAACAAAACAAATAGCCCAATTAAAAAATGAGCAAAGGACCCAAATAGACATTTTTCCAAAGAAGATATACAAATGGCCAACAGGAATATGGAAAGGTGTTCACATCACTAGTCATCAGACAAATGCAAATCGAAACCAGAATGAGATATCACCTCACATCTGTCAGGTTGGCTATCATCAAAGTCAAAAGATAGCAAGTGCTGGCAAGGATGTAGAGAAAAAGGAACTCATACATTGTTGAAGGGGATATAGAATTGTATAATCATTATGGAAAACAGTATAGAGATTTCTCAAAAAATTAAAAATAAATCTACTATATGATACCACAATTCCACTTCTAGGTATATATCCAAAGAAACTAAAATCAGTATGTTGAAGAGGTATCTGCACTACATGTTCATCACAGCATTATTCATAATAGCCAAGACATGGAAATAACCTAAGTGTCCATTGACAGATGAATGGATAAAGCAAATGTGGTATACATACACAATGTAATATTCTTCAGCCTTAAAAAAGAAGGAAATTTTGCCACTTGTGACAACATGGATGAACTTGGAGCCACATATAGAAAGACAAATATTGTATGATCTCATTTATATGTGGAATCTAAAAAAGTTGAACTCATAGAAATAGAATAGAAAAGTTGTTACCAGGGGTCACCAGGTGGGTGAAATAGGAAGCTGTTGGTGAAAGAGTTCAAACTTGCTGTTATAAGATGTATAAGCTATGGAGATCTAATGCACAGCATGGTGACTGTAGTTAATAATAGCATATTGAAATTTGGTAGGAGAGTAGATCTTCAGTATTCTCACCACACACACACACAAAGGTAAATGAAGTGATAGATATTTTAATAAGCTTGACTGTGATAATCATTTCACAATGTATACAAGCGTACTTCAAAAACTTCATGGAAAGATCTGTATTATCTTTTAGTTCTATTTTTCCACGTACTTTTGGAAGTGTCCTCACATGGGTAGCAAAACACCATGTTCTATACCTTAAATATATACGATTTTTATCTGTTGATCATACCTCAAGCTGAAAACAAACTAACAAACTTACAAACAGAAATCTTTAGAAGGAGGAAAAAAATATATTTTTAGGAGTGGTTCTCAACCCATGGTCTGAGCACCAGAATCACACCTGGACATTTTAAGCACTCAGATATCCAGGCTTTTAAAATTGTAGATCCCCACAAAGATTGTTTTCCTTGATTTGTGTGTATCCTAGGAATCATACTTCTAAAAATTACCACATGATTTAAATGTACAATCAAGGCTGAGAATTGCCATTTTTCTAACTTCTTTATAAAGAAATTAAAATGGTTTCTTATTTATTTTCTTACCACCCAAATAGCTGTGGATTGGTTTTTTTAAGAAGTTGGAAGGCAGGTCTGGGATGGTCTGATACACATTTCAGAGTTAATGGCTCACTTGTAATCCACTTTGCTGGGGGTGGGGAGAGGGGTCCTGGGATTACCTGAGAAAAATTGACAGTCATTTGCACAACAATGGCAGACATCAATATGTGATGAGCCACTTCACACAGTTTTAAAGAAGCCTATGTGGCATAGCATGCTCCCGGTTGAAGAGCAGCAGGATTTTATTTCATAGCAGTAAATGGAATTCCATGAAGTGCTGGGAAAGGCCATCAACTGATGCAGTAAAAGTTTAGTTACATAGACACCTTGGGAAATAAAGCATTCTGAGTAGTAGCTAATTTTTTTTTTTCTGGGTAGCTTCATGATCCTTCCTTTAATCTTCAAAAACTACTTTTGTAACAGGTTGAATAAAAATGACTCCATTTTGTTTAACTTTTAAATTAAAAAGGTTTTGTTTGTTTGTTTACTGTTGTAACCTGAACTGCTTGGCTTATAGCTGGCCATTAAAATACACTGAATGATTTTCGTTTACATGGTTGTTAGAACATAACAGCTTTTGATCACACTGTACACAAAATAATTATAGACAAAATTATTAACCCAGCTGGCCATTTTTTACTAGTTTATTAACTAGACTTTTTTGAGGTTTACAGAAACTGAATCCGTGACTTGACTTCATGGAGGATGGTCAGCATGAATCAGCTTTCACCCGAGAAGTTTTTCGATGTTTATCTGTAATTTTTCTGTATGTTCCTATTTAGATCACCATGAATCAGCCCCCTACCCCCTGTCCCTATAAAACCCTTGGCAAGTCTGGGAAAAGCAGAGATGGTCTTTGAGACATGAGTCCACCATTTCCCCAGGCTGTCAGCTTCCTGATTAAAGGCTGCCTTTCCTTACACCAACACGTGTCTCTCAATTATTGGCTACTGAGCAGCAAGCAAATGGTCCTTTGGGGTTTTGGTAACAAATTTGATGAGCCAGCCAGGAGACTAAGCAATCTGCGTGGCAGCCCGGGTGTCTCGGCTGCTTGTGGCTAGCTAACCCTGTGACTGTAACCTTAGGGTCTTTCCCAGCAGCCACCAGAGGTTGTTTTTCCCTCCAGGGACACTCTTTGTTCTCTCAGCTGAAACATCAGCTGCCTTTTTCGTTTTCAGTTGGTAAAAAAAAAACTAGAGCCGTTTAAACAGCTGAAGAGCCTTTTTGATGGGTAAGTCACATCAGTGTACCCACTGAAAACACCCTGCCCCACTGTTTAAACCCTTTTGGGGTTGTTTGGACCCAGTCAGGTTGTCTGCGGCACCAAACTGGCTGGGGAGGAAGGCATTCAAGGGCTGTAATCTGATTCACCAGGACGGGGAGTTTGTTAGGCACCTGTTTGTTGCTTTGTATGGGGAGTTTGTTTTGCTAGGGGCCTGTTTGTTTCTGTTTGTCACTCTGGCTACTCATTCTAACTTTGTCTTGACATACTGGGAGAGGAAAACTTGGGGTTTTTCTACCTGTCCTTTAACTGTTATATGGCAGCTGGTCAGCTGAACTAATGCTGGTACAATTTGTCCTCCTGAGTTGACCCATACACCTTGGGAGAGTTTGCTGTTTTAGTTAAGGGCCAGTGAGCTATTAGTCAGACCCCTGTATTTCTTCAATCTGATAGGGAGTTCCACAGATTCTCAGTCACTAACAGAATCTTTAAGTTTCCTTTCTCTTTTTTGAGGAAACTTGGTGGAATGACCCCTGTACAGACGAGGGTCCAGGTCATGATACCAGACCTAGATTCCAGTTCCTTAGGGTACTCACCATGCTTTTAAGT
Source organism: Galeopterus variegatus (assembly GCF_000696425.1). Classification (NCBI taxonomy): domain Eukaryota; kingdom Metazoa; phylum Chordata; class Mammalia; order Dermoptera; family Cynocephalidae; genus Galeopterus; species Galeopterus variegatus. The sequence continues at coordinate 260,328 of NW_007727982.1, forward strand.
TCTGAATTACATTAGTTACAACAGTGTAGGCCAACCCTAAGTGCTTCAACATTTCTTCTAGAAACTTTGTTTATTAAAAAAAGTTAAATCTGGGGTGCAGGAACACAACCCAGCACCAACAGGATTCATATTTAGAAAAAAAGCGACCAAAAAAAAAAAAAAAAAACAATTATTGACACTTGGGAAACATCTGAGCCCAGGAAACATTACACCAGTGTTTGTACACTCAGTGTCTGACTATTGCTGATCCCTTTGGAAAGGGACCCCTAAACCCCTTTGCTCTGTGGGCAATATTTCAGACCATCAAGATAGATAATTGTATCTGTGTAAAATCTTGTAAAGTACACATGTCACTACCACTGCCACAGAAGACATGGGTGGGGCACCTATGATCCTAGCTAGGAATGAAAGAATTTTAGTTGAATGGTCCAGTATTAAAATAATTTTTAACTCATATTTTAAACTAAAAAAAAGTTGGCCTTTAAGCGGTTTCCTTAATTATTATACTATCCTATAATTGGAGTTGTTTTGTCAGAGGTCAGAAAAATGAGATAAAATTCCTTATGTACAAACGTGTATGTTGTTACATAATAAAGACTCCTCACAGGAAGGCTCACAGCTTATGGTACAGAGGAAGGGAAAAAAAGGAGCTATTGAACTCCTCACAGATAGCTGTTGTACCAAAAAAAAAAAAAAAAGAGGACAAGGAACACAGCAAGCTATCAATATTAAACACTCCAAATATACAGGGTAATCAGAATGCCACCCAAGCTCCAGGGCTTCTGTCCACAGCGACTTTACCTTCACAACCTTGTTCCCCAAATTTTCCAGATGATTTGGAATCTGCTGGGGCTACTGCCCATCCCAGTATGACTCAAGCAATGGAATGGTCTCCCATTCTAAGACCTGCCAGAACACTCATTTCAGTCCAGGTGTTCCCCTTTACAGGGCAGGGCGATTTCCATTAAAGCAATACCCAGTTAGGGATTTTGATCAAAAAAAAAATCCAAGAGACAGATGATAGAAGAAGATAAAAAAAAAGTCTGATAAAAAATGGGGAAGCCCAGGGGCTCCCCTGACTTATCAGAGCCTATAGTTATTTCCCTATTGGAGTCCCAGGTACATTTGACAGTGGGGAACCAAATGATTGCTCAAAATAAATACCCAAATGACTCTCCTGAAAAACAGCATCTTCATGTCCGGGTACCCCCAGAGCAAGCTCACCCATCCGGAAAAACAAAAGGAAAAACTCATATCACCAGAGATCTATAAAACAGTGAGTAAACTTGTTTGGGCAAATGGGATACTTGGTCATGCCCAAAATTTGGAACGAGTACCCATTGAATTGAAGGAGGAGACATATGTTCCACATAAGAGACAATACCCCTTAAAAGGGAGGCCTTAAAAGACATCCATCCAGTCTTACTGACCTCTGACAAAAAGGACATAAAACATCCAGCAGAAATCTTGGCATTGTTAAAAACAGTTCTGCTGCCAGTTAAGATTGCCAAGGCCATCAGAGAGATGATTCCCAAATAACTAAGGGAAACCAAACAGCCAATAGAACAGCAAAACAGACAGCTAAAAATACGTAGTTATTAGGGGCTTTGACACGTCATGTAGACTTATCAGACTTTAAGCCACATTACACAGATCGAGATAAGAAACACACTCAGGAATGGGACTTTACAAATACAGACTCAAACTCTTTATGAAAAATAAATACCCATGAAATGATATTACTCCCTGAAGCCCTAGTATACCCACTTATAAAACACCTGCATGAAGGGACACACTATAGCCATGATGCTTTGTCAGCTTTGGTCAGGCCTTACTTAAAAGGACCCCATCTTCAGAGGAAGAGAGTACAAAATAAAGGGACATGTACCTTTGAGAATTGGTAAATAGACTTCACTCAAATGCCTAAAACTAGGGGGAATTTTAAATTTCTGTTGGTGTTCATGGACCCTTTCTCTGGATGTATAGAAGCCAAACTGAAAAGGCCAGAGATGTAGCCAAGTTTTTGCAAAAGAAATGGTTCCTTGATTTGGCATACACAGCACAATACAAAGTGACAATGGACCTGCATTTATTTCAACGATCACATAGGAGGTGAGTGAAACTCTACAGATCAAATAAAAACTGCATTCATCATGGAAACCTCAATCCACAGGAAAAACCAAAAAGATGTTTTAAAAGCACTCTAGCCAAAATTTGCCAGGAAACTCATCTGATATGAGATAGAACATTAGCCGTTGCCTTGCTTCAGGTAACACCTAAAAGTGACACCTAAAAGTGGACTCAAATTGAGTGCTTTTAAAATTATATATGGAAAACCCTTACAAGCTTCGATGTTAGGGATTCCCTCTCTAGATATAAAACATGTCTTATGTCTAAAAACTTACGTACAACAGTTAGGGCAAGCTCTAACTCTTCTATATCAGTTTGCCTTTTCCAAGTCAGCTTTTTCAGCAGACAAACCTCTACACCCTTTCAACCCAAGAGCTAGAAGACATGGCAAGACAAAGGCCATGAAAGTGATTGAGAAATGGATAGGTCCTTATGATGTCTTGCTGACCACCCATACCTCCCTAAATCTTGTCCAATGTTAAGCCATGAATTTATCACATACAGGTGTAAAAAAAAAAAAAAAAAAGGATAAGAAACACCATCTGATCCATAGATTTATAATCTCAAACTTCTATTAAAGAAAAAAGTAACTAACACCATGGATTTTAATAACTGTTTTCTATTGCTTTATGTATACTTCTTATGTATACCTTGTTTTTGCTGTACCAAACAAATGATTCCAAGTTGTTTTTTTTACAACAACTGACAAAAAAAAAAACCTGATAAAAAAAAAAACCTGTTTCACAAGATTAAATGACTTTAAATATATTAACTACAGCTCAAAGTGGGACTTGTGATATAATTAAAGCTATATGCTATGTATTTATTCCAGATAATTCAGACAGTATTTCACATGCCTGAAAAGATATACAGGTTGTTTCTATGTTTGATCCTACTTTGTCTTTAACTGATTGGGTTTCCTCCTGGCTTAGAAAAAGAGGAAAATTATTCTGGTAAAAAAAAGATTTTAAGGGCCGGCCCGGTGGCGCACTGCTACAGTGTGCCGCTTGGGAGTGCAGCGGCGCTCCCGCCCAGGGGCTGGATCCCAC